>NW_025882654.1:0-4606 GCF_002878395.1 Capsicum annuum
TAAAAACTCATGAATGAAGAATTCTTAATAAAATTTTAAGTTTTCATAAATTTATGTCTTTTAAAATTTAATTATTTTAAAAAACATATGTGAATAATTCTTAATAGATTTTTACTCTTTCATAAACTTATTTTTTAAAAAATATAAATGTTATAGAAACCATATCTGAATAAAATTTATTAAATATCAAATGAAAGATAAATATATAATAATGGTAGGAATATTATTATTAATAATAATATTGTATTAATAGATTTAAAGGATTACAAATATTGGATTTGAAAATTAAGCTTTTAAAAGAATTTTTTTTTTATTAGCTTAAATCTAGGAATCCATTATTGAAGATTCCTAAATAAACTCTAACTACTTTATAAACTTATCATTTTCAAATGTTATTAACAACAACAACAACAACAGCAACAAACCTAGTGTATTCCCACAAAGTGGGAACTTGGGGGGTAAGATGTACGCAGTCCAAACCACTACCTCCGAAGAAGTATAGAGGCTATTTTCGATGGACTCCCAGCTCAAGATAAAGAATAGTAGACATGAGGATGGATGACTTAACAAAAATAGAAATAATAGACACAAAAATAACAGAGATAAAGCGTAAGGAATAATACAACATAAATCAGAGAAATATGCACTACGAGATATAAGACAACACACAATAAAAAAATAAAAACTAAGAAATTATGCAAGGGATAGCCGCATAGAAGTAACAAACACTCACAAACCATAGGCACCTATGCGCACAGTCCTAATAGTATAGCCCGCTAGGCTTCTACCCTTATCCGAGACCTCCATACCTTCCTTTCTAAGGTCATGTCCTAAGTAAGCTGCAATTGCTCCATGTCATGTTTGATCACCTCCCTCCAGTATTTCTTTGGCCTATCTCTACTCCTCCTAAATCCATCCAACACTAGTTTCTCACACCTACGAACTGGGACACCCACGTCCCTCCTTATCACATGCCCAAAATCATCTCAGCATTCCTATCTTCTCTCTGATAATCTTATTCCTAATCCTGTCCCCTCTAGTAAGCCCACAAATCCAACACAACATTCTTATTTCTGCCACCCTTAACTTTTGGATGTGGGAGTGCTTGACTGACCAACACTCCACTCCATACAATATAGCTGAATGGACTGCCACTCTATAGAATTTAACTTTAATCTTAAGAGGCACCTTCTTATCACACAACACCCCCGACGCGAGCCTCCACTTCATCCAACCTGGTTCAATATGATTAGTGACATCCTCATTAATCTCACCATTCTCCTGGATCAGACCCAAGATACTTAAAAGTATCCCTCTTATAAACCTCCTGGGAGTCCACCCTTACCACCACATCGTCCTCCTTCCTCGAGTCACTAAACTTGCATTCCAAATACTCCATCTTGGACCTACTCAACTTGAATTCCTTAGATTCAAGGGTTTGCCTCTAAACCACCAATTTGTTATTCACGCCCCTCCGCGTCTCATCAATCAGTACTATATCATCCAAAAATAGCATACACCAAGGCCCCTCAACTTGAATACACCATATCAACACGTCCATCAATAACGCAAATAGGAATGGACAAAGAGTTGATCCTTGATATAACCCTGTCTCGATCAAAAAATGCTTTGAGTTTCCCCCATAATCCTCACCCTGGTCTTCCCTCTATCATACATGTCCTTAATAGCTCTGATGTCCGCCATCGGGCCCCCTCTTACCTCCAAGAACCTCCAAAGAACCTCCCTCAGGACTTTATCATATGCCTTTTCCAGGTCGATGAACATCAAGTGTAAGTCCCTCTTCCTTTCTCTATGTTGTTCCACCAATCTCCATCTCCAAGACTCAGGCATTCTCACCATCTTGAAAATGCCATTAAACAAATCTGTCAGCCACCTTAGACCTGCCCCATCAACAAACTTCCAAAAATATATTGTAATCTCGTCCAGCCCCGTCGCCCTACCCCTCCTTATCTTGTGAATAGCCTCTTTGACCTCCTCAAATGTTATTAAAATATATTTAAATATTAAGTAGCAGATACAATAATAATAATTTAAAATAACCTTAATAGTAGTAGTACATACGTGTAGAGTAGCAACAATGGTAATAGTAACAATAATAATAATAATAATATATGTTTGGAGTTATTTATATATTTAAATAATAGATAAAAAAAATATTGAAATAAATAAATACACACACACATATATATGATTTCTTTAACAAAGAAAAAAAAGAAGAGAAATGATAAAATCAAGGGGAGGCCATAGAGTTTTTGTAAAATAGGAAAGATGAGGACAAATATTTTTAAATATAAGGAATATTTGAATTAATTTCATTGATTTTAAAAATTCCTCTCAATTCAAATATACTATTATAAATAAAAAAATTATATAGAATTTTTTAAAAAAAATTAAAGATAAGAAAAAATAATAATTAGATTTTCAAACTATCTTCTGCTATGCGTAAAGTCCGGAGAATGTAAAAATAAATATTTTTATGCATTTAAATTTAGGTAAACAATGAGATAATTTCACAAAAATATAAAATTATAAAATAAATTATTTGAATATTTATTTGAAAAATAACACATTTGACAAAAATAAGAAAAAAGGTTTATTTTATCTATGTTTTTTTTTTTACTTTTATCTTTACTAGAAAAGGAAAAAGTAAAAAAAAAAAAAAGGCAAAAACACAAGAAAAATAAATTAAAAAAGGAACCATAGCTAGACTCTAGACAAAATTGAAGGAAATGTGCTTTTAAGTTTTGAATGAAGGATTGGTGACATTGACCAACTTAAAGGGTCAAACATAATTAGAAAATTTGATTAAGTTAATTGTGGACTTGATCAATATTTTCAAAACTTTCTAATCTTGTCAAAAATACAAATCAACCCAACTCATACCTCTCTTCAATACAAATCAACCAGTCTCTCCTATTTTTTTCTACAACTTCTCTCAACTCTCTCCCAACCAATAGTTCTATAAAATTTCTCCTTTCAATCCCCGGCGACTTCAACCTCTAGCTACAAATAGTCGGGCGAGTTCTTTTTTGACTTTTAACAGTCAATCAATGTGAAGACTTCTTCGGCGATAAAAACTTCGAGTTCTTCGTCGTCCCATTTCTTCTTTCATGGGTAAAAAGTTATGTTTTTTTAGTTATAAAGTAACGGAGGAACGTGAGCCAACTTTTCTTCTTGTATTAGTTAACAATTTCAATATTTCTTACTTAAATTTAAAATGTGGACTGGATAAAACCCTAATTTTTGGCATTTCTACTTCTTGTTGTCAAACTATTGATTCAATTTGTTAGTAATTTTTTGACACCATTGATGTTATTAGTGTGTATGCGTGTTGTGTTGTGTTGGTGTTGCTAGGTTGATTTGTTGTTTTTCTTAGTAAAAATAGTATTACAACAGATGACCCATCAGATGCAACAATGAAAATCTGATACAACAGATGAACAATATAAGAGATCATTCATCTATTGCGACAAATGACTCTTACATTTGAAAAAATCTAACAGATAACTCATTTTACAACAAATGAGTGATCTTTTTTTATTATTTCCAATGGATTACTCATCCACTACAATAAGTTGGTTATATGCTACAATAGATATCCTACCCGGTGCCACAAATGAGTGATCTATTTTTATTATTTCCAACGGATTACTCATCCATTCCAACAGGTTGGCTATATGTTACAACAAATAATCTTCCTGGTGCAACAGATCAGTGATCTATTTTTACTATTTTCAATGGATTACTCATCCGTTGCAACATGTTGGTTATATGTTACAACAGACAACCTTCCTGGTGCATTAGATGAGTAGTCTGTTTTTACTATTTCAAATGAATTACTCATCCGTTGCAATAGGTTGGTCATATATTTTAACAGATAAACTACCTGGTGCAACAGATAAGTGATCTATTTTTACTGTTTCTAATGAACTACTCATCCGCTGCAATATGTTGGTTATATGTTGGAACAAATACTCTACCTGGTGTAACAAATTATTAATTTATTTTTATTGTTTCCAACGGTTTACTCATCCGTTGCAAAAGGTTGGTTATATGTTGCATCAGATAAACTACTTGGTGCAACATACTAGTGATTTATTTTTATTATTTCCAATACTTTACTCATCCATTGCAATTGGTCGATTATATATTGCAATAAATAACATACCTGGTGCAACAGATGGGTGGTCTGTTGGAACTGTTATTTTACTGTTGTGCATATTTGATTTACTGTTATCCCTTTTTAATGAAGCATTAATCAATTATAATCTATTTTATATTCCTGTTAACTTAAGATGATATGACTCCCAAGAGAAAAGAAACCGAATCAAGTCCAAGTAGTGGAACAAGTGAACCAGCTAGGCTATATCCACCACTCTATGAGCTTGCTTTATAAGCGTTATCTTAATCAGGAGCAGAAGATAATGAACACGGGGAGGAGGAATATTTTAAAAGAGATGATCCAAATTCTAGTACCTCTTCCATCAAATAGTTAATCAAAACCTTCAGCATTGATCGTTATCTTGTGAGAATGCAGAGCGATGGTTCCACAGATTTACCGAATGATTTCATGGTTAAGTCAGTC
>NW_025882655.1:0-1071 GCF_002878395.1 Capsicum annuum
TCCTGTTTGTTGGAATTTAACTGACACACCCCAGTATTTCATCCAAGTTGTTACCCAATTAGTGATTGTTCTTTGAAAAATGATTTTGAGTTGATTGTGATCTTTGTATGACACCCTACAATTAATCCAGAAAATGTGTTTATCTAAAAACCATAAACTCCAAGCAGAGTTGGCCATCCTCTGTGAAGTGCTAAAATAAAAGGCCATCAACCAGCTCTGCAGTCTGCATAAGATGAAATCATCAGCGCATAGAGATACAGCCATGGTCGTTGACGATCTTAATATTTTTGAGCTAATTTTTAGAATCGAATTAGCTTTAAGTCTATTTATCATCATCATGATACAAGAGTAAGATCTATTCCAGATCTTAATTTACATATGTTTGAATCCTCATATTTAACTTCTCAAATTTTAATTTACATGTGTTTGGACCTCATGTTTAATTGTCTACGCTTCACATATATCCAATCCTCACCTTGCAGGTGTTGGAGTTCTCCACATAAACTCCATGAGATAACTACATGACACATTTAATCAAAATTTTAATTAATTATAACTAATAGCCTCTATTTCAATTAAATAGAATTCATAATTTCTCTCATTTATTTTCTCCCTTAATTTCCTCTCTTATTCAATCTCCTATTTCTCTCTGTTCTTTTTTTTTTTTTTCCAGTTATAAATTTTATTTTTTTTCACTTCCCAAACATTTTTTTAAAGTTTTATATTCCTAAAATTAGTTCTGCATTCATGAGCCGTTGAAGCGGTTCTTAACTATAATTGATCTGGAAAACAGATAACAGTAAAAGAGAGAAAAATCTGAATCGAAGTTGTTCAAACAAGTTAATTATCAGACTTAATACTACTAAATTGTATCAACCTCCGTGATTTACTGTTACATGGCCGTTTGCTAATTACAATCAAACAATAATAAAGAATTTCAATCTTTTTGCACTTCATATAAAATCAATAAGGAATAATTGTTTCGAAACAGTGAACGCCGTCCAATTCCGGCGCAAACCTGGGCCTCCTTTGCTGCTGTGAACGCGACGCCGATTTTGAAGTTGACGGCGC
>NW_025882656.1:0-1121 GCF_002878395.1 Capsicum annuum
TAGTAATGACCTAAATTTGCCTAAAGTGTGATGAGAATCGCGTGAAAAATAAAAAATATCAGAAAAATTATATTAAAGAAAAAACTATGCAATATCCTTCAATGTATAAGTATGAATTAATTGAGTAAGTATCTAAATTAATTTAATTTGTTAATATAAATATTAACGACCTATATTTGCCTAAACGCGTGATGAACATTTGTAAAAAGCATTTCCGTCCAATGCCCCAAAAATAAGTTTTACACTATAATTTATATTTTGTACAAGTGTAAAAATATAAAAAATGCAACCACAAAATTTAAACTCTTCGTTAAATGTCACTCCCGTCAAGTATTCCCAACCTGTATAAACACTTGTAAATAAAAATGTTTGTAATAAATAAATAATTATCAAAATAAATTCAAAATATTTGTGTGATTATATGTATAAAAATATATAATTTTTTAAAAGTGGGCTCAGATTATATTTTAAATACGACGTACGAAGTGGTTGCTGATTTATTAGTCGTCCTAACTCGTGTTGCCAAGATACGAATCATAAAACTTTTACGTTACAAAAATTTCGTCATTGCCCAAATTTATTTATTTTATTACGTATTTATATATATAATATACGTCATTTTATTTGTACAGGCCTCAAAAATTGATGAAAGATTTCTTCATTGGCCACAAAGGTAAATAACAAATGACACAAAAATAACCTTAACACTATCTATTTATATTAGTCCACCAAGGGATATAACAAATGACCATCCTACCATTTCCAAGGAGTGGCCGTGGAGTATAAGTTTATTACCTTTCAAGGCTCCTCTTCACACTTAAAAACATTTAATCCATTGGAAGGCTCAAGTACCAACTCACACACGGACATTTGCATGAACATAGTTTGGAGTTTTTGTAACTCCCGAGCTTGGCTACGTGTGAATGGTCATGAACTTGTTGGACAGCTTGTAGAACTTGTTAGACAGCTTGGTACACCCGTATCAACATGTATGTGTGTATATATATATATCTTCTTTGTTTTCATTCAAAAATCATTCTTTAGGGTCAAAATTTTCGCTCAGACAAGAATTAGTTGGATCAAAATCGAAGCTTTGCGATTGCTATTATATTATTTTTATA
>NW_025882657.1:0-1906 GCF_002878395.1 Capsicum annuum
TGTCATAAGATGTCAAGTTAATTTAAAACATCAAGAGTTAATTTATTTTTTTATGTCTATTTTATCCTTTTTTATTAAATATTATTAATTTTTTTAATCTTACATGACTTATAATAATTAATTAGAGGTGATATGGTAAAATTACGGTTGAAGTAGCTGAAGCAGACACGTCGTAAATATATATTTTAATTTATTTTATTAAATATTATTAATTTTTAATATATAAATGACTTATAATAATTAATTAGGGTGATATAATAAAATCATGGTTGAAGCAGGCAGCTGAAGCAGACGCGTCGAAGCTAGATGCTTCAACCGGTGCCGTCATAAATATTTATTTTACTTTTTTATTAAATATTATTAATTCTTAATATATAAATAATTTATAATAATTAATTAGGAGTGATATATTAAAATCACGATTGAAGCAAATAGCTGAAGCAGACACGTCGAAACCACCTGGATATAGAAGTAATTATATATCAAGTAGGTGTGTAAGGATTATGGGTGAATCAATATATAAAATAACTTGTATTTTAATAAAAATTAAAATGGCAAGGATTTGAATTAAATTAACCCTCCCAACAAATAAAAAAAAAATGTGGCTTAAAATAACAAGGGTTTGGGTTAAATTAATTCTCCAAATAAAAAAAATATGGCTTAGCTTGTTCCTCCAACTCCTTCCCAACATTATTTTCCACCATTTTTTTCCTAAGTAAAGTTAATCAATTTACTAAAAATTAAAATTGTAAGGATTTGATTCCCCCTCTTTCTCCCATTATTTCCCACCATTTTTTTTAAATGCTTTTCACCATAGAGTTTGGGTTAAATTATAATTTCATATGTAAACCCTACATTCTAATTTGGGCGTTGGTTGGACTAGGCAGAAGCTCCGACGTCACGGTGCTGGTCGCTGGGTTGGATTTTGGATAACCTCTCCTTGCTAATTGAGACTCTTTTTTCACATTAACGGTACTTTTCACCCCTTTTGATTGAGTAATTACGTGCCTTTTTGTTTGGAAATATATTTTACCCAATTTTTGTTTTTGGGTATTTTTAGTAACGATAGATATGCTTATTCTTTGTCGTCAATCTAATGTTTTTTTAGATTTTTCCGCAGCTTTACATATTCTATTGTATCTAGTATCGTGTATTCCATGTCCCGTTTGTGACACGATGTATCCTGTGATAATGTATAAGTTGTACATCAGGATAGTTAAGGGGTAAATATGGGCAACTTCCTCTGTTTTGAGCAAGACATAATTTGAACTTTATGTTTAGTGTTATTGTTTGTTTTCTGTATATAATTGGTGGTCATTATGACTGTGATGTTGCCAAGTACAAGTTGAACCTATTCGATGTTCACATCCGATTAAAACAACTACAAGTTTAGCTTTGAACTTACAAAGATTTTTAAAAGCCAAAATGTCATGGATTTTAGCTAGTATTTTCTCTTATAGACTTCTGCTTTAAAGCTAAAAGTCAGAATTTGTTTCTACTAACTCAGCACATAGTTATTGGAGAATTTTGCTCCATAAAAACCATCTACAACAATTATTTTAGTGCATCAAATTCTTATGGGATTGTAACTATCCCTTTTGAGGAAGAACAGGAAAGCTTGTTGTTACCAGCACAACATAAAAAGCTCCACAACTACTCTCTCATTCTGATCCTTTAAACCTACTCCTAGTTTACCTAGGTAACTTAACAGGCCCAGTTGTAATTAATAGAAAGGAAAAAAATTACCAGATTAAATAATTGATGCTGGGCTAAATACATAGTTTCCACAGAGGTAGCATCATTAGACCGAATTCTCTCAAGAAATTCAGAGAATGTGATCAGCTCTTGCTTCCATTCCTGGCACAAATAGGTCCTTCCAACCTGGAAGATGGTTTAACTCAATATC
>NW_025882658.1:0-1900 GCF_002878395.1 Capsicum annuum
TATGGGTCAGGAGTTTATCTAAGGAGAGGAGTGATCATGCTCTGCTGTACCAATCTCTGGAATAAACTTGTATACGATTCTTCAATAGGTATGAAGCTATCTCTCGACTTCTGTCTCATTTCATTATTTGGCTTAAATTGAAAACCAGGCCTAGAAAGGCTTCGGTATGTATATGGAGTTGGAGGATAACTTGGCAGAGTTGGCGCGCACTAGTGTGGGTAAGATGGGGGTTGAAAATATGGTTGCGCATTATACTCTTGATATGGAGATGGGGGAATGAAATATAATGGATTTTGGGAAGGATTCTGTGGAACTTGGCCATAAACTTGGGTTTGAGCCCGTGGGTAACGATGGTATAGTCCTCTTGCCTATGCCTGTTTTCCAACTATAATAGCAGATGCATCTTCCTCATTCTTTTTTCCTCCAACACTTCCCGAACCTTTTTGAATTGCTTGAGTAGTCGCTTTTAATGTTGCAAAACTCATAATGCGACTAGTCTTAATTCCATCCTTTATTATCTCCCCCATTTTGAGGACCTCAATAAATGGCTTGCCTAATGTAAGTAACAAGTGTTGATAATATGTTTCATCTTGCGCTTGAATAAATACCTCCACTATCTTGCTTTCTTTCATTAGTGGTTTTACTCTAGCAGCTTGTTCGCGCCATCTGATCGCATACTCCCTGAAACTCTCAGTATTCTTCTTTTTTATACCATTTAGGGATTTTTCGTCAGGTATCAACTCCACATTGTATTGAAATTGTTGCACAAATCTATTAGCTAGGTCATCCCAACTCCACTTGTCAATGTCTTGATCAACAAACCATTTCGAATCTAGGCCTGAAAGACTCTCCCCGAAATAAGCCATGAGTAGTTCTTCCTTCCCTCTAGCGCCCCTTAGCTAGTTGCAATAGCGTCTCAAATGTGCTACAGGATCACCATGTCTATCATACTTCTCAAACTTCAGCATTTTAAAATCAAGAGGAAGATGTACACCTGGAAACATGCACAAATCTTTATATGAGACACTTTTGTACCCCCCAAGTCCTTGCAAGTTTTTCATAGTCAGTTCCAAACTTCTCAAATTTTTGGATATTTCCTCTTGTTATTCTGTCATAACAGGCTTCTCAGTGTTAGGAGAAAATTCAGGCGGTTGAGGGCAATCGTAAGGACCAGTCAACTTAAATGTGGGCTCAAGAGCATAATGCTGATCACTAAAAATATTCAATGCAAGCTCTCTTGTAGAGTAGGGAGGCACAACTTGTGGATGAACATCAAAAGTAGGAGCTTCAAGTGGGGGTGGCGCCGCAAAAGCATGAACAGCAGCTGGAGCCGAGTATATGGTAGTCTTGGATTGGGGAGTGAGTAAATGAACCTTGGAAGTGGTTGGATGTTGTTGCCTCGGAGTCGATCCTGATGCATGTTATGGCATATCAACAAAAATGGAAAATTGTGCATGTGACACGGGAGGCAAGCTAGAAAGATATTCCAGATTATCAGTGGGAACTGGAGGAGGCGGCAATCCATTAGCCCAAGCTCGATGCATTTCTATTATTTGCCGCCTTAATTTTCGAATCTCTTCATTATCTCCTACATTATCATTCCCCGAACTCCCTATCTGATTAGTGGCAACTAACTCGGTATCCTTGTTGGCCATAACTTCCTCTGTGACTTGGAGCAATATGGAGGACCAACCAAAATGCCATAAACCAACCACCTTAAACTAACTGGACAAGAGATAGCAAATGGTTAGAGTTCAACAGTTTTTTTTAAAACCTCTCTTCTTTTCTTGAAAAGATCACCGAACCCAAGAAGGGAGCTTACGTATCTCACCCCCGAAAGGGGAGAATCAGGTGTGCTAGTTCGTGAAGTTTTGCCAAAATGACCAATTAAACTTTTTTT
>NW_025882659.1:0-5062 GCF_002878395.1 Capsicum annuum
ATGTTGATCATGTACCACTTCCAGCTTGGAAGATCAATGCATTGCATATAACCTCCGGGTTTTTGGTGCTCAACTTTAACTCTTTGACAATTTGGACATTCAGCTACAAATTCTGCAATGGTCTTCTTCATGTCATTCCACCAATACATATCTTTCAAATATTGATACATTTTGGTTGATCCTGGATGAATAGAATACCTTGAAAAATGTGCCTTTATCATAACCTTCTTTCTTAGCCCGTCCACATCCGGCACACACAATCGGTTTTGGCACTGAAGTACTCCTTCTCTTATAAGCTCAAATGCCTTGGTCGCACCACTCTGAATGCTCTTCTTAAGCTGTAATAAAATAGGATCTGCATATTATTTCTCTTTCACTTCAGCTACTAATGAAGATTCTGCAGCATTATGTACGATAAGCTCTTTAGTCGGAGTTTCAAGAAGGCGAACTCCTAAACTAGCTAAATGGTGAAGATTCGTAATCATCCCTTTCCTTTCTATAGGTGCCATCATAGCCTTAAGACTTAACGCATCAGCTACCACATTTGCTTTCCCTGGATGGTACAAGATATCAATATCGTAGTCCTTTAATAGTTCAAGCCATCTCCGCTGCCTTAAATTTAGATCCTTCAGATTAAAAATATATTGCAAGCTCTTATGGTCAGTAGATATATCAACATGAACCCCATATAAGTAGTGGCGCCATATCTTTAAAGCAAAAATAACTACGTCCAGCTCAAGATCATGTGTAGGATAATTTTTCTCATGTGGCCACAATTGTCTAGAAGCATATTCTATTACCTTACCATGCTGCATCAATACACATCCAAAACTAATTCCGGAAGCATCACAATACATTGTATACCCTTCGGTGCCTTCTGGAAGTACCAACACGGGTGTAGAAATCAACTTGTTCTTTAAATCTTGAAAACTCTTCTCACAAGCATCATTCCATTGGAATTTGGATGCTTTATGGGTTAGCTTGGTTAAGGGTGTTGAAATGGAAGAAAAGCCTTTAACAAACCTTCTATAATAACCGGCCAACCTGAGAAAACTACGAATCTCCATAGGCGTTGTGGGCCTTGGCCAGTTCTTCACAGCTTCTATCTTTTGAGCATCAACCATTATCTCTTTACTAGATACAATATGACCCAAAAATGCCACCGACTTTAACTAAAACTAACATTTAGAGAACTTTGCATAAAGCTTACAATCACGAAGAGTCTGCAATGCCTGTCGTAAGTGATTGGCATGGTCCTATTCTGATTTAGAATAAACTAGAATATCATCTATAAAAACTATCACAAATACATCCAGGAATGGCTTAAACATCCTATTCATCAAATCCATAAAAGATGTGGGTGCATTTGTTAGACCAAATGACATAACTAGAAACTCATAATGACCATACCGTGTTAGGAAAGCTGTCTTGGGTATATCCTTATCTTTGACCCTCACTTGGTGGTAACCTGACCTCAAATCAATCTTAGAAAAGCACTTGGCGCCCTATTACTGATCAAATAAATCATCAATTCTTGGGAGAGAATATTTATTCTTAATAGTCACCTTATTCAATTGCCAATAATTAATACACATCCTAAGCGAGCCATTCTTTTTATGCACAAATAACACTGGTGCTCCCCAGGGGGACATACTAGGCCTTATGAATCCCATTTCTAGCAAATATTTTAATTGCTCTTTCAATTATCGTAATTTTGCTAGGGCCATTCTATATGAAAGAATGGAGATTGGCTGGGTGCCTGGTATTACATTAATACCAAACTCTACTTCTCGTTCAAGAGGCAAACCTAGAAGATCTTCAGGAAATACATCAGAAAATTCATTTACCAATGAAACAGCGTGAAGAGTTAGTGGCTCTACTTGTGTATCCCTTACTCTAACTAAATGATACATGTATCCCTTAGAAATCATTCTTCTCACCTTAAAATAAGAAATAAATCTACCAACACCTTTTGTGGGATCTAATTAGCGCGCAGTTTGGCATCGTAACCCGGCTTTTGGTTCATCCTTCATCTCCAGTTCTGCTTACCAAAAATAGCCCACTTGGAGCTCTTGATTCCATGGCAAGGCCAGACAAAGCAGTCGCGGGCCCTACACCCAAGTCAGAAGAACGATTTGCGTATCAGTATTGTTGTGGGCATCCACCAGAGTTTTCTCTGGCTTTTCCCCGCTCAGGCAAAGTTTACCATCTTTTGGGTCCCGATAGGTATGCTCACACTCGAACCCTTCTCAGAAGATCAAGGTCGGTCAGCCGTTCACCCCTCGGAAGGACACCACTAATTAGCTTCCTTACACCTTATGGGTTTACTCGCCCGTTGACTCGCACACATGTCAGACTCCTTGGTCCTTTTTTTATGACGGCTCGAATGGGGAGCCCACAGGCCAGCGTCCATAGCACGCAGAAGCCTAACATTGCCGTTGACCGCTACTTCCTAGTCCAGGAATTTTAACCTGATTCCCTTTCAGAGTACGTGCAGAATGCGCTATTTGTTGGGGTTCCCCCGACCCTTAGGATCGACTAACCTATGTGCAAGTACCATTCACATGGAACATTTTCCCTCTTCAGCCTTCAAAGTTCTCATTTGAATATTTTCTACTGCCACCAATATCTTCACTGACGATCGCTCTTCTCGGGCTCTCTACCAAGGTTTTGCAGAGACCGTTGCGCCCTCCTACTCATCAAGGCCTGGAACTTTCCCCGACGGCTGGGTATAAGTCGCGCACTTAAGCACCATCCATTTTTGGGCCTAGTTTATTTGGCAGGTGAGTTGTTACACACTCCTTAGCGTATTTTAACTTTCATGACCATCGTCCTGCTGTCTTAATCATCCAACACCCTTTATGGATATAGGTTAGTGCGCAGTTTGGCACAGTAACTCGACTTTTAGTTCATCCCGCATCGCCAGTTCTGCTTACCAAAAATAGCTCAGTTGGAGCTCTTGATTTCATGGCATGGCTCGACAAAGTAATAGCGGGCCTACACCTAACTCAGACGAACGATTTGCATGTCAGTATCGCTACAGGCCTCCACCAGAGTTTACTTTGGCTTCGCCCCGCTCAGGTATAGTTCACCATCTTTCGGGTCCCGATAGGTTTGCTCACACTCAAACCCTTCTCAGAAGATCAAGGTTAGTCGATGGTGTACCTCTCGGTGGGTTACCACCAATCAGCTTTCTTATATCTTACGAGTTTACTCGCCCGTTGACTCACACACATGTCAGACTCCTTGGTCCGTTTTTCAAGATGGGTTGAATAAGGAGCCCATAGGCCAGCGTCCGTAGTGCGCAGCTACTGAAGCACGTCGAAGGCACGCGCTGCCTGCCATAATTAAGGAGAAGGTGTTCCACTAGCATATCGATAGCCTGGGCTTAGGAATCCCCCCAATCCATGCTGGTCCATGCGTCTTGAGAGCCCGGGTTTAGGGTTTAGGGTTCAGGGTTCAAGGTTTAGGGTTTGAGGTGTAGGGTTTAGGGTTCAAGGGTTCGAGGTTTAGGGGTTCAGGGTTTGAGGTTCGGGGTTGGGGAGTTTGGGGGTACAGGGTTCAGGGTTCGGGGTTTAGGGTTTGGGGTTTGGGGTTCGGGGTTTGAGGTTTGGGGTTCGGGGTTCGGGGTTTGGGGTTTGGGGTCCGAGGTTCGAGGTTCGGGGTTCAGGGTTCGGGGCTTAGGGTTTGAGTTCCGAGTTTCGGGTTCGGGGTTCTGGGTTTCCGGTTCGGGGTTTGGGGTTCGAGGTTCGGGGTTCTGGGTTTTGGGTTTGGGGTTTGGGGTTTGGGGTTCGAGGTTTGGGGTTCTGGGTTTGGGTTTAGGGTTTAGGGTTTAGGGTTCCGAGTTCAGTTTACAGGGTTTAGGGTTCAGGGTTTAAGGTTCAGGGTTCAGGATTTTTCATGCAGCAATTAATTATGGCATAACAAGACACCAACCAATCCATACCCATTATAACATCAAAATCAATGGGTCTGTCGCACGTATTTAGCCTTGGATGGAATTCACCGCCCGATTTGGGATGCATTCCTAAACAACCCGACTCGTAGATAGTGCCTCATGGTGTGACAAGTTTCGGGAATAATGGGGCTCTCACCCTCTCTAGTGCCCCCTTCCATGGGACTTGGGCCCGGTCAGCCGCTGAGGACGCTTCTCTAAACTACAATTCGGATGACGGAGCCACTCGATTCTAAGGCTGGGTTGATCCTGGTTCGCTCGCTGTTACTAAGGGAATCCTTGATAGTTTCTTTTCCTCCGCTTATTTATATTCTTCAACTCAGCGGGTAATCCCGCCTGACCTAGGGACGCGGTCGGAGTGCCTAAGGGCGAAAGGGTCCTGGAGTTTGAATGCGGGATAGGCTATAGCCGCGACAACAAAGAGAGTTGAGATACAACTACCATTTGTCGTGACGTCCGTCGATGTGGACTCGCATTTAGGCCAGTCGTGAGCTCGAGGTGCACGAGAGGCTAGTATCCGCCCCACGATAATAGCAAGCCCCATTACTAAGGCGCGATGTGGGGGGGCAACATGATGCGAGGGGGCGACGCGATGCATGACGCCCAGGAAAACTTACCCTCAGCCTAATAGCTTCGGGCGCAACTTGGATTCAAATACTCTATGGTTCACGAGATTCTGTAATTGACACCAAGTATTGTATTTTGCTAAGTTCTTCATCGATGCAAGAGCGGAGATATCTATTGCCATGAGTTATTTTTATTTACGAAAAAAGCATAGGTCCTCACAACGCACGTTGCGATGAGGCGCGAGGTGCAGGTTATTGATTTAAGTATTCCTTGGCACTTTACGTGCCGGGTACGAGGGGGAGGCACTTGTACGGAGTGCCGTAGCACCCCGCCCACGCGGACTTCCCTGTTGTTAAAAATGTTCATGGGTCGTTCTGCTGTGCAGGTTTTGACAATGATCCTTCCGCAGGTTCACCTACGGAAACCTTGTTACAAATTCTACTTCCTCAAAATGATAAGGTTCAATGGACTTCTCGCGATGTCTCGGGTAGCAAACTGCCCACGTAGCCATAATCCAAACATTTCAACGGATCATTCAAT
>NW_025882659.1:5162-7388 GCF_002878395.1 Capsicum annuum
ATGCGAGGGGGCGACGCGATGCATGACGCCCAGGAAAACTTACCCTCGGCCTAATAGCTTCGGGCGCAACTTGGATTCAAATACTCTATGGTTCACGAGATTCTGCAATTCACACCAAGTATTGTATTTTGCTACGTTCTTCATCGATGCAAGAGCGGAGATATCTATTGCCATGAGTCATTTTTATTTACAAAAAAAGCATAGGTCCTCACAACGCACGTCGCGATGAGGCGCGAGGTGCAGGTTATTGATTTAAGTATTCCTTGGCACTTTACGTGCTGGGTACGAGGGGGAGGCACTTGTACGGAGTGCCGTAGCACCCCGCCCACGCGGACTTCCCAGTTGTTAAAAATGTTCATGGGTCGTTCTACTGTGCAGGTTTTGACAATGATCCTTCCGCAGGTTCACCTACAGAAACCTTGTTACGAATTCTACTTCCTCAAAATGATAAGGTTCAATGGACTTCTCACGATGTCGCGGGTAGCAAACTACCCATGTAGCCACGATCCAAACATTTCACCGGATCATTCAATGGGTAGGAGCAACGAGTGGTGTGTACAAAGGGCAGGGACGTAGTCAACGCGAGCTGATGACTCGCGCTTACTAGGAATTCCTCATTGAAGACCAACAATTGTAATGATCTATCCCTATCACGACGAAATTTCAAAGATTACCCGGGGCTGTCGGCCAAGGCTATAAACTCATTGAATACATCAGTGTGGCGTGCGTGCGGCCCAAAATATCTAAGGGCATCACAGACCTTTTACTGCCTCAAACTTCTATGGCTTAAAAGGCCATAGTCCCTCTAAGAAGCTAGACGCGAAGGGATACCTCAGCATAGCTAGTTTGCAGACTGAGGTCTCATTCGTTAACGAAATTAACCAGACAAATCGCTCCACCAACTAAGAATGGCAATACACCACCACCCATAGAATGAAGAAAGAGCCCACAGTCTGTTAATCCTTACTATGTTTGGACCTGGTATGTTTCCCCGTGTTGAGTCAAATTAAGCCGCAAGATCCACTCCTGGTGGTGCCCTTCCATCAATTCCTTTAAGTTTCAGCTTTGCGACCATACTCCCCCCGGAACGTAAAAGCTTTGAGCACTCTAATTTCATCAAAGTAATAGTGCCAGAGGCACAACCCGTCTAGTTAAGGCCAGGAGCGCATCGCCACCAGAAGGGACGAGACGACCAATGCACACCATAGGCGGACCGGCTGGCTAATCCCAAAGTCAAACTTCGATCTTTTTAACAACAACAACTTAAATATATGCTATTGGTGTTGGAATTACCACGGTTGTCGTCACCAGACTCTCCCTCCAGTGGATCCTCGTTAAGGGATTTAGATTGTACTCATTCCAATTACCAGACTCATTGAGCCCGGTATTATTATTTATTGTCACTACCTCCCCATGTCAGGATTGGATAATTTACGTGTCTGCTGCCTTCCTTGGATGTGGTAGCCATTTCTCAGGCTCTCTATCTAAAATCAAACCCTAATTCTATGTCACCTATCACCTCCATGGTAGGCCACTATCCTACCATCAAAACTTAATAGGACAGAAATTTGAATGATGCATCACTGACATGATGGCCGTGCGATTCATTGAGTTATCATGAATCATTACAGCAACGGGCAGAGCCCGCGTCGACCTTTTATCTAATAAATGCATCCCTTCCAAAAGTCAGGGTTTGTTGCACGTATTAGCTATAGAATTACCACGGTTATCCGAGTAGGGATACCATCAAACAAACTATAACTGATTTAATGAGCCATTCGCAGTTTCACAGTCTAAATTTTTTCATACTTATACATGCATGGCTTAATCTTTGAGACAAGCATATGACTACTGGCAGGATCAACCAGGTAGTATTCCTCATCGACGCCGGTGTTGCTTGAGCCCAGCCTGCCCATGAGGGCACAGACGAATTCAAGGGGAGCGCGATCGTCGTTTGCAAGGAGCATCGTACAGGGCAGATAGGAGTCTATAAAGACCCCATGTCTACTGCGTCTACCGCATCCAAGAATCCTGACCGCCGCTTATGGAACAGGACCGCACAACGAAGCGAGGAGGGCATGGGACACTAGGGTGGCCTTTCTATTTAGCCTGCACATAAAATGCAAGGGGCGAAAGTCGATCCATAAAACTTGATAATACCTGGGAATTAGGTATGCAGCACAGGAAATCGACTTCGAGCAAACCTAAATTGCAATTACCCCACGA
>NW_025882660.1:0-1171 GCF_002878395.1 Capsicum annuum
TTTCACTACACTAATCTCAAAAAATAAACACAATATAATACTTGTCACATTTTCTTCTCTATTCCGATACAAAGAAGAATATTTTTTGTATAGATGTATGATTTCTTAAATATCAAGAATGTTTAGATAGTAATTTGAGGAGCAGTTAGGTAATTAGTGATAAGGAGAAAACATGTCATTGCGATTATATATGCTACAAAAAATAATGATTTATTTTTCTCCACTCTTTATGTCTACATATCATGCACTTTAATATTTTAATTTTAACTTTAATATTATGGTATATTCACAAACAACTAGATATTAAAGTAGGTGAAACACGATTGATCAATACACAGAAGAACTTGGATTAGAACTAAAACTCTGATGCCATGAAGAAGATTATAGTACAATATTGAGTGTAAAAATATAACTCTTTGTGTTTTCTCTTCTTAGTTAATTCATGCGCAGAGCCAAATCTAGGATTTCAAGTTTGTGGAGGAAAAGATGCAGGAAGGAAGGCTGAGAAGGTTTGGGCATGTGATGAGGAAGGGTGCGGATGCCCCAGTTCATAGGTGTGAGAGTCTGTCTTTAGATATCTTCAGGAGGAGTAGAGGTAGGCCGAAGAAATATTGGAGGAAGGTGATTAGACATGACATAGAGCAGCTTCAGCTTACTGAGGACATGACCCTAGATAGGAAGGTGTGGAGATCGCGGATAAGGGTAGAAGGCTAGTGTGAGTGTATGAGTTATAGCAAGCAGTCAGGAGAGATCTTGTGTAGCTGGGTTAGTAATCCTAGGACTGTGTACATACGTGTCTTTGGTATATGAGTGTATGTTACTACTAGGTGGGTGGCCTATTTGTTATTTCTTACTTCCTATTTTCTCTTTATGTGTTTCCCTTATTTCTCGTATTTCGTATTTCTCTAATTTCTATTTTATTATTTCTTGTTTCTTATTTTTGATATGTCATCCATTCCTTTGTTTACTATTTTTTATCTTGAGTCGGGGGTCTATTGGAAACAGCTTCTCTACTTCTTTGGAGGTAATGGTATGGACTGCGTTCATCTTACCCTCCCCAGACCCAACTTTGTGGGAATAGACTGGGATTGTTGTTGTTGGATTGCTTAAGCAAAACAAAATTCAATAGAGTGACCGAGTGTAACATCTCATACTTTTAACGCTCAAATAA
>NW_025882661.1:0-1043 GCF_002878395.1 Capsicum annuum
AAATGAAAATTTCTAATTTATATTCAAATAAATTAGATCTCAAAATAAATACTTTTTGTCTAGTAAATTTCACATATGATAAGTTAACTATCACTTTTTTTTCCACAAAAGTAACTTAACTATTTCTGATAATACAAAAATAATTAACTTTGGGTATACTAATCAAAAATCACATTTGTCTATATATGTACTTTTTTCGTCAATCCTCTATCTTTCACTTCTTTTTTTATTTTTTCAATCTAATAAATAAAATGTTAAAAACATCAAATCCGAACCGACAGAAGACATATAAACATTTCTGATACGTTAAACTGTGCTATTTTTTGTGGAGTTGTACATGTTTTACAATATATTAAAAAAATAAGATTTTCTTTATCGAAACAGTTAGGAGTGAATCTATTAAGTATATTGAATGTATTACCTCCTATCTTCGCAAAAAGTTCATTGATGTGTCCTTACAAAAAAATGAAATAAAAAAAAAATCAACTGCTCCTATTTCATCTCTATCGAATTTTAATATCAGAATAGCGGATATAGTCATGATTCAATAGGTCAGGTCCACTTCCTTTTTCTTTTGTTGATTTTTCATTTTAGAATAGAGAAAGAGTAGAAAAAAACAAAACAAAAAAAAAAGATTTAGAGTCTGAGTCAATCGATAGTTTATGGATTATGCAGCGACTTTGAAATGGTGTCGATTACGAATTTTTCCAGCTCGTTGAAACTAGCTTTAACTATACCTGTCAATCGGCCTGGTTTGACCCGGCCCGAACCAGCCCAGTCCGGCCCACCACACCAACCCGATCCAATTTGACCCGGGCTGGTTAGCCCACGGGCTATAGGATATTGGTCCTGGATTGGGTTAATTTTTTTGGGCCCGATTAACCAGATCCGGATCAAAATCGGTCTAGGCCAACCGGTTAACCGGCCTGGTCCGGTTAAGATTTTTTTTTTTTTAAATAGAATTTCTGAAAAATGGCCGTTGGGCCATTATAGCCGTTGGGAGCCCAAAACGGCTAAAATCCCCTTTTTATTAAAAAAAAAAA
>NW_025882662.1:0-4175 GCF_002878395.1 Capsicum annuum
ATATATTTGTGCGTGTTGTGCTGATACAGGTAATTAGACCTTTCTATATGCAACGAAGTGCTGTCCAATTTTTGGTGACATGTAAGTGAAAGTACAGGTATTTGAACGGGTTCTCCCGGGCCTTCTCGGCTTCGGGTGCCAGTCCGGCCCGATGGGATTTTGGGGCGTGACAAGTTGATGAATGATGGAGAAGTTCAGCCACCACGTGGCTGGTTTGTTCGGTAGCATGTATCTTCTTGTTCGAGTTCCTGTATAGAATTCTTGAGTTTCAAAGTCTAAAATTTTTAACTATGCTTGGATTTAAGCTGCATTCTTTGCTGGTTTAGTGCTTTGTTTCCGACTGTCCTGATACGTCATACTTATGCTCACGAGATAAAGATTTGTCAATGTGACATTTCCCTTCCCTTTCTTTTGTGTTTCCTCTCTTTTATTCTCTGTACAGCATGACTGGGGACATGTAATTTTATATTTGATCAGTTTTTGTGCTCAACTAAGCCACCTGCCCTTGTATGTGTGTTTTAAGCCCCTTTTTGGAAGCTTTATTTTTTTGCTCTCATGATGACTCGTACTCTTAATCCTTTGCGCTCGACCAAGCCACCTTCCAATTCCTACTTCCGATTTTTGATATTCAAATAATGATAATCATACATATGCAACATTTTTTCTCAACTTAAATCTACATTATTTTGAAACTTACGATGTATGGATAATAAGCTCAATCCTTTATAATTAATATGAACCGTTATTTTTCTGACAATCAAGTGGATTAGGGGTGTGTTTGGTATGATGAAAAATATTTTCCATAGAAAATGTTTTTCTGAAAAATAAGTTGATTTTCTACTTATTTTTTCATGTTTGGTTGGTGAATGGAAAATATTTTTCGAAAAATATTTTATGGTGTTTGGTTGGTGAGTAGAGAATATTTTTTAGAAAAATATTTTCTAGTATTCGATTGATGAGTGAAAAAATATTTTTTAGAAAATACTATTATCTGTTAACTAGTATATCAGTGCCTCTAGTAACTCAACAATTTGTAAGAACTAATTTAAGCATAACAAATAATATCAATATCGAATACTAAAATATTACAATCGCTAAATTTAAGCAACTATTAATTAACAAATATAGGAGACACTTTTCAATATTTTGTTAGGACAATCTCAATATACTACAATTAATAGAAATATAACAGAACGACAAACTTATTCAACCTCGTGAAACAAGTTACATCGATAACAAAATGAAATATGCAATTAACAAAAGTAACATAAGTAAGTCTTCCTCTAAGCATATGAAAATAACAATATATTCAACGAATTGAAAATGGAAAAAAATTGGGCTTCATTATTTTTTATTTCAGTGAAAAATATTTTTGAGTAATGTAAATTTTTGAGAAATATAATTTTTTGGAGTCATGTGAATATAAGTGTTGTTAGGGTGGGAAGAGAGGTGAAGGTAAGGTCATAAGTCACATTTATCATTTTCTGGAAAATGACTTCCCTTGGCCCATGAGGGAAGTTATTTTCCATCAAATGGTGAAAAATAAGTTGTCTTGAAAAATATTTTTCTAAACTTTTGTTGCAACCAAACAAGGGAAAATCGGAAAATATTTTCCATCATACCAAACACACCCTAGATTTATGAAGATAAAGTTCTTAATAAATTGAATATCTGTTTTTAACATTCATTTGCAAACTAGGGGTCATTTTGTGTGAGGTATTAAATTAAATAGTCCTGGAATAAAATAATAGTCCCAGAATAAAAGTTTTAGTGCATCGTTTCGTTGTCAAGGTCGGGATAATTTATTCCACCATTTATACTATAGTGATGGGATAAGTTATCTCAAATACATAATGAATAACTAATTCCGAAATTAATTATCATGGGATAACCTTTTCCCAACCAAACCAACCCTCCTTTTGCAATAAAATTGCTAGCCGTCTAATTGGTGGCTAATCCTTCCTCCTTCAATTCTTTATTATCATTCTTGAGCGGGACTAATTTTCTTAGTTATTCCATATTAATACTTGTGTTTTTCTTTGGATTAATACCTGTTTGGTAACATGGTTGGTAGCATATGTTCATTCAACGCAGTGTTTAAAGATACTATTACTATAAGTGGGACTTCTAATTTTTACCTGATAAAAATAAAAATATATTTTTTCCACATTTGTTGACCAATGTCCACAAATCAGTAGTTTAATTATGGCTGTTTCTCATGAGAAATATATATATATATATATTGTTAAAAAAAATGTATATTATGTCTCGCACTATTAAAATATCGTGCATTTTGGTGTTAGCACCTTATTCCTGTACTAAAGATTTACGAAGCAATCAAGGTAAATACATCATTTATCATTTTTCATTACATATCAACATTCTAATGATTAAGTTATTAGTCTATATTGAAAAAATAACAAATTATTTCCTAATCTAATTGAACCTCCCCAGAAAGATCAGATCAATTCACAATTAATACTGTCACTATTTTGCAAAGGCGGAAAATATTTTCCTCTGTAAAAACCCTCTCTCAAGTTTTCTACACACCAAGAAATAATAATAAATAAATAAATTTCCTTTATTTTAAGACACACGGAGTAATTTCTCCGCCGATGAATCCGACCGGTGAATCGGAACCCTAGCAGGCCCATTTTTCGAGGTTCGGTTCTTCTATCTCTTCTTTTCTTCGTTAATATATACAATTTTATTTTTTTTGGTTTAGAAATTGCAATCGAGCTTATAGCTTTTTTTCTTGTCTTTCTGATTAATTTGATAAGTGATTGTGATTAAGCAAGCTAGTGATTGATTATATAGCGTTAGATTGAGTTAGGGTTCTGCAACGACGGTCACCATTGAGAGGATTTTTGTGTTTATTCATTTTTACTTTTTGATACTTCGAAGTGGATAATTATAGCTGGTTCATTATTAAGAGATTCTTCCGCTAGCCTGACATAGTTACCTGACATCTCTTACGGGTGGTAGGTGGTAGGTATCCCGTGGATTTAGTTGAGGTGTGCGAAAGCTGGCGTGGACACCACTGTTATCAAAACTAAAAAGAGCTTGCTTCGACTATTTTTTTTTTCATCAAAGCTTGCTCCACTATTATCCAAGGTATTCGAAGAACTCCTTTTTGTGGCTCAGTTGTAAATGATTTTTAGGAGTTTTATGCCTGTTACAGTTGGCTTGGTTTGGTTTGTCGTGTTATTATTAGTAGAAACCAAACTTGATGTCACGCTCTTGTGCATATTAGGACAGGAGCTTTAACGTGCCTTTCCAGTACTTTACGGTACTGTCTGTGTTAATGTGTTTAGGTTTCTAAAATAAAATGACTTGCACTACATTATTTCCACCTCCGTATCGTTTTCTGATGTTATGAATATTTTGGAAATGTATCCAGTGTCATCCAGTGCGACAATTACAAGTATGTCTCGATCATAAACTCACCGGTGTTATCCAATAATGCTGGTAAATAAGCTAAAGGTGCAAGGCAGACCTATTCCATTTGTTTGTTAGTTTTGTATTTTCGAGTGCGGAATGACAAATGTATTAACATACCTGTTGCTTTCTTAGAGGTTTGTAAGTTGTCAGAAAGATGGGGTTGATACACGACAGCACCTTATTTAGGGTATTTTGGAGTTAGTCATTTACTGATAGTTAAATGTATTATTTGCTTCTTATGTTGTGATCTGGAATAATATCCTGCTCCATTATGAAAAATAATATCATTACTCTAGTATTGATTTGGTTTTGAGCTGGGTGCAATTAATGAAAGGTTCATGAAACAATGATTCAAATATATTGGGTAAATACGTGTCAAAATGAGTGATAGAAAACACGGTTTAGTGGGTGTAACCATTTTCGCTCATATTGGGGATTGAGGCCTCGAGGGTTAGCTAGCTGGAAGAGAACCCTCACCTTCCACCATGTCGAGAGAAGGTTCAAATCCCATAAGTAGCATGGCTTCCAGCTCGCTCTATACATACAACATACCCAATTTAGTCTCACTAAGTCGGGTCGGGTCGAGTCTGGGGAGGGTAAAGTGAACGTAGACCTTACCTCTATAATCGAACTACACGAGACTTCTCTGTTTACTATTACTTGTGGGTGTCGTATTTATGTTATGCCATCTTGTTCCATGCTTTACTATGAATTTGTTTAGTATTCCGTGTCTC
>NW_025882663.1:0-2559 GCF_002878395.1 Capsicum annuum
CTGAACATTTTTGTCAAAAGCTGTGATGATACCCTAATTCTAAAGCTATAAACGTGTTCTATTTTGTTTTGAATGTTTGATTTATTCTGTAAAATAACATCAAATCACACTAACATCTTTGCCCAACATTAAAATATGGTGAATTCTTTCTCAATATGAACAACATTTATAAATCGTAGCAGCAACATTGATAAGTACGTGATGAGCAGCCAACTCTGATGCATCTATCTTGGTCATTGCAGTAAATTAATGAAAAGATTAATGTATAATTTGAAATGAGATTTGCCCAAATTGCTGATAACTATATCATACATGGTTATAATGGAAGTGTACTGTTATCATAATTTCATAATCTATGCAAAGACAATGTTGTGGTTTACGCATTGATGTATCCAATCGTCATGTTTCCAGCGAACCTTCATTGTTTTTAATAACGGAAGTATTGGTTATTGCTACTATTTGCAAAGGTATTAAAAGCTTTCATAAACTACTAATTATTAAAAAAAAAACTATGATATGCTCATTTTGGGCTTTGATAAAGCTTCCATAACCGTTGTCCTAATCTCACATTTTGGGTTATTCATTTTTTTCTTAAGTAATAATTTACTTTTGTTGTTCTACACATATGAATGGGTGATGTTTCTTTCCTGGAAAACTGGCTGATGGATGTCGTGAAGAGATCTGATATATGTGGTTTACTTTGGGCTCATATTAGTAATTGAGGTTTCGCTGTGGTTAAGCGAAGGCTGAAACCTCCTATTTATATTGTTAATATGTATAAGCATGTCTTTATATCTTTTTTATTTCAGGCCCTGGTTTCTGGTATATCTCCGACATAAATCGCCGTATCTGCTATAGCTTATAATATCATAATATAGTGGAAATGACAATGCTTCATTGATGTTACAATTGAGCAGCAAGTTCAGAACTTATAGTTGGTTAAAGTGAAACTTTTGGTGCACCGGTTAGTTCTTATTATTGAAATTGATTATTTCACAAGTATTCATATTTCACAAGTATTGATATTTTCCTTAGATAAACTTTAATAATAAAAGCTTGTTGCCTGCATAATTTTTTTATATTCACATTGACAGTGTGACATATATATTATGTACGAAATGATTGAAACTTATGTTTGAAGACCACAGAGAATATTGTAAAAACACTTATTTGTATGTAGTATAAAAAGGTGTGAAATGTATCACCTTAACAGGATATAAATAACTTATGATATATGTCACTAACCCTAACAAACTGCTAGATTAATATAAAGTATTATACTACAAAAACAATGTAAGATAATTCATTTAGAGGCCGCTGATGATGATTTGTTTTTCTTTTTAGCGCCTTTGTGAATCTTGTTGCTTGAGAGTTGACCATGAAAATTTTCATCAACTATGATAGATTTATCCTTCTTGGAAGATCTATTACTCTTTGCATACGTCTTCAAAGAAGTTAACATGTCACTGTCTTTGGTGGATTCCTACAAAATTCAAAAGAAAACAATTTAAAATATAGAAGTTAGATAAACAATATATTATCCAAATCCTTAAAAAACATTTAGTGACCATATATAAATAAAGATATTTAGATATGTTGTCTGTATTATATATTTAGGTAATATAAAGTCATACAATTTAATTACCTTGTAGTCCTTCTCAGCATATGATTCTTCATAATTGGTAAAGTGATGGTCCTATAACCACAGTTTAGAAAAGTATAAGCATAAAAATATATGAAATGATTAGATGTGTTTGAAGAAAGGTTACTTACACGGGAGGTATCAGATTCATTAGGAGAATATTTCTTGATCAAATCTTCATCATCTAGAATTTTAACAACACTGTACACCTCATCATGGTTTTGAATATTTCTTGACAATCACCTTAAAAATGAATTTTCTCTGAAGATTATTATTCAGTTCCATTGGATAAGAAGGGTCATCATCATTGCCAGTATTCTAGGAATAATATATGTGTTAGTAATAAATTTAATAGCTAACATAAATGATGAAATCTATGTATTATATATACCTGAAGTAATTCCTCCTTCAAGTCATTTGCGAACTTGTCAATTAGAGATATGACATCAGTATCCCAAATCATAAGTGATATAAGACCACCCATTATCTAGGTTTAACAATTCAGTAATAGCAATAATGCAACAGCGAGAACCTTCTTATTTAATGATTGAAAAGAATATGTCAGTGTAGGATTATACAATGAAATAGATATATTTTTAAAAAAGTAGTCCTGGTAGGACTATGAACATGTAACAGTTTTTGTTGTTGCATTTGTAACTAAATTTGGGCAACAAAAATAGAAAGGTAATTTGTTAAGAAAAAAAGAATGATAAAAAAAGAAAAAGTTAAACATTGGATGAAAGAATAATGGTTAAAAAAACAGAATATATTGTGATAATAATATAACAGATTAAAAAAGAAAAAAACTTAAAAACAGTGTTATAAAAATATTATACTCACTTCCCTAATCTCTAACAACTTAGAAATTGTCTTGACTTGTAAAGTGCCATTAGATAAATCATCCAGCACAGAGTTAC
>NW_025882664.1:0-2422 GCF_002878395.1 Capsicum annuum
TATAATATGTGCTCCATTAATTGTAGAATTCCCTTTTGACCTTCTCTTGGCAGCCTTATTATCCTCTTCAATATGCAGTCGGACAATAAGATCGTCAAAAATTATCTCTTTGCGTTTATGCTTCAAGTAGTTTTTGGAGTCTTTCCACAAAGGTGGTAGCTTTTCAACTATCGCTGCTACTTGAAATGCATCATTCACAATCAAACCTACAAAATAGTTTATGTGAGTATTAAGAACCTTTTTAATATGGTCAACTAAGGTACTTTTTAAGGATATAATTTCTTCTAGAAGATCATGTACGATGACTTGCAACTCCTACACTTGAGAGACAACCGATTTGTTATCTATCATTTTAAAGTCCAGGAACCGTGCAACAAGGAATGTCTTAATTCCTGCATCCTCTGTTTTATATTTTCGTTCAAGTGCCCCCCGACAATTCCTTTCATATCTTAGTTCAACTTAAACATTATAGAGGTCGTCTTGGAGACCACTCAGAATATAATTCCTCCAAAGGAAGTCTGAATGTTTCCAAGCTTCTACAACTACGAAACGCTCTTTGTCTGAGGTTTCCTTGGGAACCTTAGGAGCATCTTCTCTAGTGACCCATTCCAGACAGAAAGTGGTGAGGTAAAATAACATCTTTTGCTGCCGTCGTTCAAGTCAATGCCCGCAAATTTTCCAGGCTTCTCTGCAGGTGCCATTGTAGGTGGAGCATTTGTGCGACTTGATGTGGCAATATTAGTTGCCCCTACAAATGTTGCCGCATTTTGCATTTGACTAGCGCTTGTCATTTTTTCTGTCACCACAAGAAAAAAAATACTTAGTATTTTTAGAATACTACTTATAAAGTTAAGCAACTTTAAACTTTTCTTCTTCTTTCTAGTTGACAATGAAGTTTTTATGACTTCCAATTATCAACCGAATGATCTTTAATATGTAATGACGTTTTTATGACTTCAAATCACTAGATAAGTTCAGGCAGAGTAGAAAATTAAAACTTTAATCTCCAAAAACAAGCTATACAGATTCTTAAACTTATTTCCTTAAGATTGTTATTTTCTTCTACGGGTACGCAGAATCTGTATATGCAAAACAACAACTTCAACTAGAGTTCAAGTATATAACAAGAACACAATAAAGTATATCAAATACCCTCAACACAAGACCAAAATGACCTTTCCGAGAGGTGTATTTTATTTTTTCAGAGAATAGATGTAACAAAAATTCATATGTCTAAGTCGTCCGAATGCATAGACTTTCCTTAAGGAAATAATTCCCCTCACTGTACCTGAAATTGCGGAATTTTTCTCCCATGATAAAATGGCCTTCAATCCAAATATAGAGGTACCTCAAATATTGTGACTCGTCGAACATACTCAACAGTTTGAATGATCACACAGAATTTTTGAAGAGAAAAAAAGTATTTTTTATTCTGAAATTTCTCGTATCTAAGCCTGTGGAAGAAAGCAGGTTTTTATAGACATAGCATGCCTCATCTCCTCTTCTGAAAAGAGGCAATGGTTCACGTCAAAGGTTACACATGTTCTGTAAATTCATGTCTGTTCATCCAAAGATTGCATCTTTTCCTGAATAGTCATCTCTCTCCATGAATCAGTGTGTCATTTTGCTAAAGGATTGCATCCTTCTAAAACAACACAACTGTTGCATTTTTGTAGATTCGGATCATCAAATAAAATTTGTCGAAAGAGATAGATCTCATTTTCCAATGCCGAAGTCGAAGCCGAGCGAGCGACAACGACAACGGCGTGAGACATATCTTATTCCTTGCCTCACTTATCCATGTGGGAGTGTATTTCACACTATAAATACTTTAAAGATTCTTTCTCCGACCAATGGGGGAGAATTTAGTATGCTTTCCTATTTTTGAGTACACTTTTCATATTTGTGTGATCTCAATTTTTCTCTTCCACTTGGTTTTCTCCATTTTCCATTTACACCTCTCATTTACTATGAACCCAACAGTTTGTTGGATAAAATTAGTTAAAGAGAGTAACTTATTTGGAGGTTAACATTTAATTTTAACTCATTCATAATAGTACAATCATCAGATATAAATATGAAACTTTTAGTCCGTGCAACATTATCAAAAAGTGAAAAAAAAATAGAATTTTGTACATGTAATTACAAGTAATATCAATTTCTTTTAGTTAAATCAAAAATAAATTCCTTATATCTTTAATCTGTCAAGAAATATTATATTATTCACATCAAAATATTTTTTTCTGTTTAAAAAAAACTACTTTTACTAAATGAAAAGTTTATTACATGCCTTGTCTAGGTTATATGGTACCTAAGCTGGCAATCATTTTCATAGGAAGGTAAAAGTGAAAACGAGTATATAATATGTATATACCAACATTATTTATTCACATCAAATCATTGTAATAGAAATTAAATAATT
>NW_025882665.1:0-2265 GCF_002878395.1 Capsicum annuum
GAAATATATCTTCCAAGAAAATGACATCCTTGTTAACAAAGAATATCTTGTCAGTAAGATCATAAAGGATATAATCTTTGTTTGTTTCTGAATAACCCATGTGAATAGCCTTTCTTGATCTAGGCTTAAGTTTATCCAATTCATGTACTACCTTAGCACAACCTAAGACCTTTAGATGATCTAGTGCAGGTTTCTTGTTGTACAGTTTTTCATAAGGTGTGATATATCCTAATATAGAAGAAGGAAGACTATTTATTACATATGTAGAATCTTTCACACAGTGTCCCCAAAACTTTAAAGGATATTAGCATGACACCTAATATCTCCTGTTATTTCTAGCAAATGCCTATGTTTCCTCTCAGCTACACCATTTTACTAAGGTGTATATGAGCAAGAAGTGATGAGTTATGCCTAGATTTGCAAAGAGTTCAGAAATATGTGATTGACAAATTCAGTACCATTATCAGTTCTAATCACTTTTACACAAGTATTAAACAGGGTTTGAATGCAAGACAAAAAATACTTAAGAACAATAATGACATCAGCTTGAGTAAAAACACCCATGTCATTCTAGTAAAATCATCCACAACAGTTAATAAGTACTTATGTCCATCACAAGTAGGAACCTTATAAGGGCCCAGAGATCCATATGTACTAAGTCAAAAGCTTTAACACTAGATGTACTGCTAGAAGGAAAGGCTAGCCTAGTTTGTTTATCAAATGGACAGACTTCACACTTATTTATATTGTCATTTACATGAGTTTTTGAAACAGAAAACATGTGAGATAGTATCCTAACAGGAACATGTCCAAGCCTACTACGCCATAGACTTATATTAGATTTATTTGTATTTTGAGTATTGAACACACAACCTGTTACTTTGCCATGTCCCGGAAGCTTTTGTCTCAGTAAGAAGTATAGTCCATTTTTCTCTCTGCCAATTCCTTCACCTTCTCACTCCAAATTAAAGATCCTAAAACACACAAAAGTTAGGGAAGAATGTAGCTGAATAGTTAAGTTTCTTAGTAACCTTTGAGACTGATAATATATTGTATTTAAACTGATGTAGATGAAAAACATTCTGGATAGTACTATTTTCAGATATATCACTACATCCCATGTGTGTCACTAGTGACACATCACCTTTGGGTAGTATTACTCTTTTTGGATTGAGATATTGAATCTTTTTTTAGAAGATCAATATCTGCAGTCATATGGTTTGTAGCACCTATGTCAATAACCCACTCAAGTGGATTACTGTAAACCATCAAGTCACTATCAATACCTGACATATTTACTGCATTAGCAGATGGCATGGAAGATGTCACTTGATTGTGTTGTTCCAGTATCTTGCAAATCTAAGTATATTGCTCAGGTGTGAACCTTAGGGGCAAAGGTAGAAGTCCAGGACTTTGGTTTTGATGATGCTGGCCCAATCCTTAGTCACAACATTGTGAGTACTAGAAGCAACTTTCCTCTGCTTGTACTGTGATCATAGCCAGTTCTAGCTTCATTTTGAATCTTGTGCTCTCCATGTTTAGGATGTCCAGGAGGGTAACCAAAAATTTTGTAGCAATCTATCTTGTAATGACTTTTTATTTTACAGTGATCACACACGACACTAGGATTATATGTTGACACATAGTTTCTCTTCCCCTTTTGATAGTTACCTTGATAACTACCGCCTTGATAGCTAGTCTTAGAGTACATGGCAACTGCATCAGCTGCATTAGGAGCAGGACCAAGAAGAGGCATCGCATGCACAAACTGAGCCACAATTTTTTGATTCTCATCATTTATGATCATAGAGTAGGCCATGCTGACAGTTGGTAGTAGTGTCATCAACAAAATTTGGCTTCTTACTTGGGAGTATGTGTCATTTAAGCCCATTAGAAATTGATATAACTTTTGTCTTTGAAGATAAGCCAAGAACTCTCTTGATTTTTTGCAGGCTCTAAAGATTCAAACTCATCCCATAAATCTTTCAGCTTAGTTAAATATACAGACACAAATTGAACTCCCTGAGTCATGGTTGCAATTTATTGGTGCAAATTCTAAGTTCTTGAACCATCTATTTTATCAAATCTTTCCCTAAGATCTAACCATACAAAATATGCAGTCGAGGCATGGACCAATACCCCTCCAAGAAGTTTAGTAGAAACTGCATTCATAAGCCAATAAAGTACCATAGCATTGACTCTTTCCCATTCGTTTCCAAGGTCAGTAGAGAAATTTTCTCTTACAAGAGCCATCAACTATATCAA
>NW_025882666.1:0-1242 GCF_002878395.1 Capsicum annuum
GGCCAAGTTTGCTTAGTGGGCCGGGCTGAGCCGGGTCAACCCGACCCGTTTGACAGGCATACCTCAAACAACATCAGTACCCGCATATAGCTCGTCACAATCACCTATACGGGAGCCCCATTTCCCATTACTTCCATTACAAATAACTAGCAAATATTCAAATAAACACTTTGAAAAAGAGTCTAAGAAAAGTCTCAACTTGCCTCAAACCAAAGTCAAGCTTCAATTAACAAACTTGCCCTTACGTAAAACTTTTGAATGGCTAGAATCTGTTCAAATACAAAATATCCATAAGAGTACAAACTCGCGCATTGAATTTCAGCTAAATCGGATCATCATTCAATCTTTTAAGTCAAGAATTCTTACTTTGAAACCCTAGATTAAAACCTAAATTAATCACAACCAAGACTGACCGGAATTTGATAATCTAAAGCTAAGGAAGCAATGAAAACCAACAACTGCAATACTATTGTTACATATACAGGAAGCCATTTATGCTCAATTATTTATTTATTTTTGAATGGAGGAAGTATATTCAAAGGGTGATTTGGTAAAACTATCTCTATCATTTACATTGTTTAACTTCTATACCAATAAAAAAATTATTTCCTCCATTTCGTTTTAGTTGGTCCTCTTTCTAAAAATATTTATTTTAATTTAGTTGTCTCTTTTGACGAAATCAAGAGTATTTTCTTGTGTTCTTCCAATACTACCCTCAATATTAAATGACTAAATAAAGTATATTTACTCAAATTTATATTTTCAAAGCATAATTAATAAAGCTAATTTAATAAAATAAAATCATAATAAATACTTTCTTATTGAGAATGTCAAATAAAAAAAAGTCAACTATTTTAAAACGGAGAGAGTAACAAGTAAAAATGGATGAGAGTAATAAATTGAATGAAGGGAAAATGGAATTTATTCCATTGCTTGTTCTCTAGATGGTTGTTGGCTGACTGAATTTGGACAGCCTTGGTAATGGTTACCCTCCCATTACGCAATTCAAACAATGCAGCATTTCAGTTAAAAGTAATACTCTCATCATTCAAAAATAATTGATTTGTTAGAGTACACATTCCTTAAACACATTTTTTTTTTATGATTGTAGATTGTTTTTCACTATTACCTTTTTAATTGTTCTTAAATTACTCTCCTAAAAAATGTAAAGTACTTAAGGACCTTGATTAAATGAAAGGATAAAATAGGAAAAAATTTCCAACGTACCTCTTGAAGAATGAA
>NW_025882667.1:0-2305 GCF_002878395.1 Capsicum annuum
ATTAAACTTACATTCCACATACTCTGTCTTGGTTCTGCTCACCCTGACATATTTCTCTAAATATTAGAAAGTTTGGTAACAAAATAGAAAACTACTCATTGTATTTTATTATCAACTGCTATGACTTGCATATATTTTATGTGACAACAACAATAAATCCACTGTATTCCCACATAGTGGGGTCTATATATTTTATGTAATTTGCCGGTACATTTTGTTTGGATTCTTACATATCGATTCATAGTGTATCGTATTATATTTTATTTTATTGTGTTATATTATTTGATGAAAACATCTTATCGTTCCACATCATTACATAATGTCATACATCATCAGTTTGAAAGACAAACCTACGAGACAAGTAGCGTCTGCATTTAAAGCTGCTATAAAAAGATAGAAGGACAAACCTACGAGAAAAGTAGATTCCGCGTTTAAAGCTATTATAAAAAGATAGGATAAGGATAAAATAAGATTATTTGATATTAATAGAAAAAAATAAAATTAGAAGAAGAAAAATAAGGTAACGACGAGATCACACTAAATCAGTCATTGCATAAAATGAGACTTTTTGTTATTATATAATGATGAATTTAATGATACAGTATAATAAAAATTTAAATAACAATCACAACAACTATTATATTTAAACTAACAATACAATGCAATACGATACATACCAACCAACTGTCAAAACAAGTTAACATTTTAAAATCAAGTTGTTAGAACAGTTCTTTAACCTTTTGTTTTTAAGGGCCAAACTTTTATGGATTGTTAGTACTTGGAATAATTTTATACTTTTATATGTAGTACGAACACTTGATGTTTCTCATATTAGTACTTCAACATTTATGCATCTATATCTGCACTTACTGCCGTTACACCATCAATTTCATATCAGTATCTATATTTACACTTCTACCGCTATGCTATCAATTTCATATCAGTTCATAATATTGATGAATTTGTTCGATTTAGTTTGTTTGGTAAATGTCAAGAACACCAGATGATAATATCTATCACCTGATGATATATTTGCACTTACTGTCGTTATGCCATCAGTTTCACATCAGTTCAATATGAGCTCAACTTCTTATGAAATGGTTTAAAAATGGAGCGCTTGGTGTGCAAAGTGAGGTGGAATATTTAGAATCTTCTTAGGCCCAAGTTACAAATATAATTGAGTAAAACTCTTTTCGAAAAGCGCTAAAAATATAGTAGAGTAATTCACTTCAACTGCAGAAGTTGTCGGTCTTATCATCCGCGACGCTACAGATGGTTAATATTATTGATCTGGTATCTCCCCATTATGTTGTCTCCTTGAACTTTTTCGTTTGCAATCACCTTCAAATACTTTTATGACATTAGTTAATTATCTGATATGAAGTTTCTATTATTTTGCAGTATGCCTGTACGTAAAAAGATCATCTCTACAGCTTCTTCTGCGCACAAAAAAACCAGCAATACTCAACAAAAAAAGCCTGCCTATCAAAAAAAGGAGGCGCGACCTATACAGACAACTCTCTCACCTGATAAAAAAGAGACTCTTCTGCTGCAAAGACGAACAAGACACCGAGAATCCAACAACCAAAACTTTTTGATTAATTCTCCTGTTCCACCATCTAATTCTCGACCTCGATTAACTGAACAGAGAGGTATTATCATTAATGAGATATTGCCTCGTGCTGAAACAGTTTTTTTCACTTAACATATAAATGCATGTTGTTTTGCTATAGGTTACGCGTAGTCTTAATGTACTGATGTTAAATACACCGTGCTTTTTGTTCTAATATAATAGCTAGCACCTTCCGAATTGTGCCGGACAAAGGAAAGAAAATAGTTGGTTGCTTTTCAACTTTTGAAGTAGGTATGTAGTATGTACATACTACTAATGTTTACTCTTTCCAAAAAAGGATATACCATGCTAATTACAGCTCTTTGTATATTAGGCTCAACATCAGCTACACCTACTAAGCACGATAATCTCGAGGCAATAATTACTATTACTGAGATATCACCTCAAGCTGAAACAGGTTTGTCGAATTAATCTATAAGTGAAGGCTACTTTGTTACTGATTGTACATAGTCCTTGTCTGATGATATTTAATATACTCTGCTTCTTGTTTTATCAGGCAACACCTCTCGAGTTATCGCAAGCGAAGAAAATAATTTAGTTGGCTGTTTTTCGGGGGAGGACGGTAGAGTGTTGGTGGAGGACGGCCACATAAAGAAGAGATGGCAGTCGTACTTTCATAGGCTCTTGAATGACGAGGGGGACAGAGCTATTGTGTTAGGGGAACTGGAGCAC
>NW_025882668.1:0-3642 GCF_002878395.1 Capsicum annuum
GTGATGCATGTATCTGAGGAACATAGTGTAGAGTTGGCTGCGTATAGGTTGAAAGACCTTGCTTATGATTGGGTTGTTGCTTGGAGGAAAGGTAGAGTTGATGGAGCTATCCCTACAACTTGGCAAGAGTTCCAGGATGCATTCTTGGATAAGTTTTTCCCTTTGGAGATGAGGAAGGTGAAGGTGGAAGAGTTTATGAACCTGCGACAGGGCTCTATTATTGTTAGGGAGTACTGTCTAAAGTTTAATTAGTTGGCCAAGTATGCTCTTGACTTAGTGGCTAATAATTGGGCTAGTATGAGTAAGTTTGTGACTGGAATGTCTAGTTATGTGGTTAAGGAGTGTAGATCTGCTATGCTGAATAGTAAGATGAATCTTTCTAGGCTGATGACTTATGCCCAATAGATTGAGGCATACAAAATTAAGAAGAGAGAAAGAATGAGAGAGAATAAGAGAGCTAGGTCTGACCAGCACGGACAGGGTCAGACTAGATCGCAGGGAGGGAGTCACCCTCAGTATCAGGATCATTCGTCTATTCCAGCATCGTCATATGCTAGTGCTCCCATGCCTAGAGATAGGCAGGAGCAAGGTAGCAGGTCATATGCATCCAGGTCCCAGTACAGTACTGGCAATAAGCCAAATCATCCCCTGTGTCCTAAGTGTGGTAGGGCTCATTCGGGTGAGTGTTGGGGTGAGAAGCGGGGTTATTTTCGGTGTGGTGACATGGGTCACAGAGTTAGAGATTGTCTACTAGATGGACAAGGGTGTCGTGACTATCGCCCTCAGACCTAGACTCAGACTGTTAGTGCTCCAGTTCCAGCGACTCGCCCAGCCCCAGCTCAGGGCGCCTCTTCTAGCAATGCTGGCGGGCAGCGCCAGAATAGATTCTATACTTTACCATCCCGCCAGGAATAGAAGGACTCTCCCGATGTTGTTACTGGTATGCTTCGTATATTTCAGTTTGATGTGTATGCTTTGTTGGATCCTGGATCCAGTTTCTCATATGTTACACCTTTGATTGCTGTGAATTTTTAAATGAGTCCTGAGATTATTCCTGAGCCTATCCTAGTTTCTACCCCAGTGGGTGATTCGATTGTTGCCCAAAAAGTGTATAAAAAGTGTCCTATTACCATTCTTCATAGAGTCTTGTTGGCTGATCTGATTGATTTAGACATGGTAGATTTTGATGTGATTCTGGGTATGGACTGGCTTTATTCTTCTTATACCTCTATTGATTGTCGGACCCGAGTGGTCAAGTTTCAGTTTCTGGGTGCATCCGTGTTTGAGTGGTCTGGGAATTCTGTGTCACCCAAGAGTCATTTTATCTCTTACCTCAAATCTAGAAAGCTTATTTCCAAGGGCTGTATTTACCATTTGGTTATAGTCAAAGACACTAAGTCTGAGACTCCAACTCTCCAGTCTGTTAACATCGTCAAAGAGTTTTCTGATGTCTTTCTGGATGATCTCCCAGGGATACCTTCTGATAGAGAGATAGAGTTTAGGATTGATCCTCTTCCCGATACTCAGCCCATTTCTATTTCTCCTTACCGTATGGCCCCTGCAGAACTTAAGGAGTTGAAAGAGCAACTCAAGGATCTACTAGATAAGGGTTTCATAAGACCCAGTGTTTCTCCTTGGGGTGCTCCTGTGTTGTTTATGAGAAAGAAAGATGGCTCTTTGTGTATGTGCATTGATTACCACCAATTGAATAAATTCATCGTAAAAAATAAGTACCTCCTTCCGAGGATAGATGATTTGTTTGACCAATTGCAAGGTGCAAGTTATTTTTCAAAGATAGACCTTCGTTCCGACTATCATCAACTCAAAGTTAGGGAGTGTGACATCCCAAAAACTGCTTTTCAAACTCATTATGGCCATTTTGAGTTTCATGTTATGTCTTTAGGGTTAACTAATACTCCAGCAGCTTTTATGGACCTCATGAATTGAGTGTTCAGACCATATATGGATATGTTTGTCATAGTGTTCATCGATGATATACTGGTGTACTCCTGTAGTGAGGATGAACATTTTGATCATCTCCGAACTGTCTTGCAAACCCTTATAGATCATAAGTTGTTTGCCAAGTTCAGTAAGTGTGAGTTTTGGCTAAGGTCAGTTGCTTTTATGGGTCATATCATTTCTTTCGAGGGATTAGAGTTGATCCCCAAAAGACCAAAGCTGTTAGAAATTGGCCTAGACCTATTTCTCCGATTGATATCCGAAGTTTCTTGGGTTTAGCTAGATATTACTGCCATTTTGTTGAGGGTTTCTCCTCTATAGCATCTCCTATGACTCGGTTACCTAAAAGAAAGTGAAGTTCTTGTGGTTTGAATCTTGTGAGAAGAGTTTTTAGGAGTTGAAGACTCCACTCACTTCAACCCCTGTTTTGACTTTGCCTGATGGTGTTGATGGTTTTATGGTGTACTATGATGCTTCAATAGTTGGGTTGGGTTGCGTATTGATGCAGAAGGGTAAGGTGATAGCTTATGCTTCTAGACAGTTGAAACTCCATGAGAAAAATTACCCCATCCATGACCTTGAGTTGGCTGCTGTTGTGTTTGCTTTGAAAATCTAGAGATACTATTTGTATGGTGTCCATGTTGATTTTTTCACTGATCATAAGAGTCTGCAGTATGTGTTTAACTAAAGAGAATTAAATCTTAGGTAGAGAAGATGGTTAGAATTGTTAAAGGACTATGATATGAGTGTGCTGTACCATTCGGGCAAGGCCAATGTTGTGGCAGATGCCCTAAGTAAAGTGTCCATAGGTAGTATTTCGCATGTGGTAGAAGGTAAGAAAGAGTTGGCTCGTGATGTACATCGTTTGGCTAAATTGGGGGTTGGGTTGTTTGACTCTGCTGAAGGTAGTATAGGGGTTCAGAGTAGTTCCGAATCCTCCTTGGTTTCGGAAGTGAAGGAAAATCAATATTTAGATGCTAGTTTGGTTAGACTAAAAGAGTCAGTCAAGGATAAAAAAATAAAGCTTTTCTCCCAAGGGGGAGATGGTGTGTTGAGATTGAAGGGTAGATTGTGTGTCCCAAATGTTGATGATCTGAGATAGAGGATTATGGCTGAAGCACATGGGGTGCGATATTCTATTCATCCTAGTTCCACCAAGATGTACCAAGACTTGCGGGAAATCTATTGGTGGAGTGGCATGAAGAAAGATATAGCAGCGTTTGTAGCTAAGTGTGCAACATGCCAACAGGTTAAGGTTGAACACCAAAGATCTTGTGGTATAATGCAAGAGTTTAGTATTCCCACTTGGAAGTGGGAAGAGATAAATATGGACTTCGTGATTGGTTTACCTCCTTTCCGACGCCATCATAATTCCATTTGGGTTGTGGTTGATAGGTTGACTAAGTCTGCTCATTTCTTGCCTGTTCATACTTCATATACTGCTGAGGATTATGCTAGATTGTATATCTGAGAGCTAGTCAGACTACATGGAGTACTCAGTTCGGATAGGGGTACTCAGTTCACATCGCAATTTTGGAAACCTTTTCAGAAGGGTCTTGGTACCCAAGTGCTTTTGAGTTCTGCTTTTCATCGACAGACCATTGGTCAGGCTGAGCGGACCATCCAGACCTTAGAGGATATGTTGAGAGCTTCTGCACTTGACTTTAAGGGAAGTTGGGATGA
>NW_025882669.1:0-1511 GCF_002878395.1 Capsicum annuum
GTATGCTTCCATAAATATCTTTGTCACTGTACGAGCACATGTGTGATGCAAATTTTGAAAGTTTTCTAACTATGAATATTTCGTCCCGCATAGCCTATACAAAGTAAAACTACCACTTCTTAATCTGTAAACAAAATTCAAGCATACAAAAAAAAATTATAACATGCAACCAACACTGAAAAAACATATCACATATAATCAAAATTACAAGCAACACTAAAAAATACAAATCAAGTATGCTAAAAATACAACCAACACTGAAAAATATAAATCAATTATGGTAAAAATACAACCAAAAGTAAGTCAAAAATACATATAGCCAATGGCATACCCTATAGTGAATATACCGATATGGTAGTTAAACTAAAAATAACATGCATATGTATTTTATCAGTGTAAAATATAACAAATTCTTAAAAAAATACATATTAAATATATAAAAATACATATAGCAAAAAAAACCTGTTCATGAGTATTAACCTATTTATTAACAGTATATTTTCACAATTATCTTATCATCTTCACAACTATGTTTTCTCCTAAATTTGTCCTCTACATATCATCAAAAACATAAAATACATATTCAGTATTTCGAAAAATACATATAACTTACAACTTTAGTGACATCTAAACTTATAGCAAAATACATTTACTTAAAATACATTTATACCAAAAAAAAATACCTCTTCATCACTATCCTCTTGAGAATCCTCAGCAAAAGAATCCTGCACTTCCTCATCAACCTTACTACTCAAAACTTCAATTTCTTGAGCTTTTCTTTTCTTCTCTGTCTCTTTTTAAATTTTTGTTTCCTTTGGAGAATGCTTTTTCTGCAGCCTTTTTTTTTTCATAATTTCTGTCATCTTAACCGGATCGTTGCAAAATTTTGACCCAATATCCTTCGATCTGTGAGATTTCTTAAACTGTAAAGAAGATGAAACAAGTTTAACAACTTCTTCTTGAGTTAAGCCGATACTAAAAGATGGTCCACAATCTGAAACCAAATTTAAATTTCGTATGCCAATAGTTTTATTTTGTGATTCTAGTGTTTGTTCATCCATTAAAATTAAAAAAAAAATCTGATTTTGAGATGTGTTAGAGTCGAAAAATCTCCCAAAAAAAACATGAAATAGCTAAATTAAGTGTCGCCTGAAATATATGAAGATTTGATATAGCTAAAATCGTGCAAAAGAAAGTAAAAGTGAAGCTGGAAGTTTTTGTTAATGGCGGAAAAAATGGGAAAATATCTTTTAAAAATGGAGAGAGAAGGAATAGTGACGTGAAAAGAGGGGTAACTGAAGGTTACTTTTCCAATGCGGTAAAAAAAGAGAAACACAATAAAAATATGCCATAAATGCTATGAAATGTAATTTCATAAAACTAGTGTTATTTTTTATAATTTAATACATAGATATGTTACTTTATGTATTTTGGCCTAATTTTAATTACAAATAAGATAATTTTTAATAAGGAGCTATTGTTATCTCTGAAGTATGAATAGACTAGAGGAG
>NW_025882670.1:0-1311 GCF_002878395.1 Capsicum annuum
TAAGGAGATGCATTGCCATGCAAGTTATTGGATGTGTTGGAAAGAAAGTGTAATTGTGAAGAACATCATTTGAGGGACACCGAAGCACAGATATGCTTGCTGGCTAGCTTTTCCCCACATAGTGGAGTTATTGAATCCCGCATCTTCTAACTCTTTCATAGTAAAGTTGATGGATGGATCATCCATTTACTAATATTTAGCATTCGAAGCTTACATACGGGAATATACCTACATGACAAAGGTAATTACTATCGATGACACACATTTGTATGGCAAGTACAGGGTGTTTTGCTGAGTGACACTGCACAGGACACCAAAAATCATATCTTTTCAATTTCCTTTTATGTCGTGGAAAAAGAGAACGATGCTTCTTGAATCTTTTTTTTTGATAAGTTGAAGGCTATAGTAGAAGATGAACTAGATATATATGCCATCTCTGAGAGGCACATTAGAATCACCAATGTCTTCTCCCTGTGTATATAGTCGTGCACATCACGGACTTTATATCAGGTACCTCACTGAAAATCTTTGTGCAAATCAACACTGTGGATAACATCTTTATCTATTCTACGTTGCAGAAAAGGCTTATTCCTTTGATGAGTCTAGCAAGAATTTTTTTAAAATTGAAGAATAATTGCGTCAGGGCAGCACATGTCCTTAAAAATGTGCTTGGCTTTGAAAAATAGAGTAGAGCACACTTCCGAGGCAATAGGTACGATGTGATGACCAAAAACATCACCGAGTTGCTCAACTTGATTTTGATGGATGAATGGGAGTATCTCTTGTCGTACACATTCAATTCAATTGCTAGAAATTTTGGTGAAAAATGTAGGGAGGGGCATGGCTTTGTCGATGGTAAAAAGAATAAATTTTTGCCTTGTGCGGAAAAGATCCTAAGGGATAATAAAAGTGTGAGAGATTCCTTTATGTGACTAATCCAAATGGGGGTGTCGATCAGTACCCGGTGTTCGGCAATGGTGTTACTTCCAAGGTCAATCTCTTGGAGAGGAGTTGTTCTTGTCAGAAATTTAACTTAGTAAAAATACCATACGAACATGCGATGGCGTAGGTTATGGTAATCCATATACGAGTACTCTTCGTCAATTTATAAAGCTAAATCTTATCTCCTCGTATACTCGAAAGCTATCAACGTTGTCCCTCTAAAGGCCAAATTGACTATGCCATAGAACTTCCTAGACACTAACATTTCTCCAACCCCTACGATCCCAAACTCGGAAGGAAGAAATTCAAATGCGTTAATGGCGTCGGTGAGACATTCAAGTCCAAATGGAGGAATAGGTGTTCAATATT
>NW_025882672.1:0-1553 GCF_002878395.1 Capsicum annuum
AAAAAGAATTCAAGTGCCCCACAGAGACACACTAGGGTGGATAAAACCCTTATCTAGAAGATCCTTCAACTGCTCTTTGAGTTCTTTCAACTCAACCAGAGCCATTCTGTAAGCAGGGATAAAAATAAAAAGAGTGTCTGAAAGAAAGAAAGTAAACAAAAGAGAAAAAAAGAAAGAACATACCATGAGATCCCAAATTATATGAAGATATACTGAAATATAAATAGGCAGGACAAATGAATTGTGCACTTAATTATGAGTGATTAATTATAAAAAAGAAAACTATTTATGCATACTATATAAATGAGTATTGATACTATATGGGTGAAACAATGATATAATTAGACTTTATTGCATATAGTAGATAATTCTTTTAGATTATATTTAGTTAATCTCTAGACACATACATTGCACGTGTGTTTCACATAGTAAATTTTTACAGATTCATAAAAACGATTAAAATTCTATAAAAATATGTGTGCAATGAGAAATGCAATGCAACAACTACAAATAAATTTTTATAAGTATGATAAAAAAACACCAAATAAGGGGTGTATTTTAATGTTTAAAATTAATCCATAATTTTAACCAACAAATGTAAATTATGAACTTTATTTTAGTAATTAGCAAACCTTCAATAAAGTCAAAATGACTAATTTGAGCCTAAATAAAAATATAGATTTACTGTAATTAAAAAATTATAAAAACTTAAATTAAAGAAGTTTAATGAGAAAAAACAAAAGAAAATAACATAGAAGGAACAAAAAAAAGATAAAGGGGTCGAGTAGTTAAGAGACTTAACACACATTGAACTTGTATTAAAACTGAAAGAGCAAACAAACATTTTCATGATAAATAACAATTGTTTCATTATAATTGATATTTCTATTCATTATATTTTAAAACTTTATGGCTTTAAACCTAGAAACAAAAAATGTAACAGAAAATATAATCACTTTTGTAGAAGCCTAAACACACATATGACCATTTAAATAGATTAATATTTAGAAATTTTCATCCAAATTTATATTAGTTTCGGTAAATACATTATTTAGTATTTAGTCTAATATGATATGATTACTATCCGATATTTAATTAGTATTTTATAATAATTTGATTTAATATAGGTTTAAAACGATAATCTAACTTTACCCTTTGAAACTTACATCATCAATCAACAATAAGAGCAAACAAAAACACCATTTTAAATTCAACAAATGAGAAAGAGAAGTAACAAATATAATAAAAAAATATATACAAATGAGAAAAAATAAAGAAATCCTAGCTTTGTTGAGGGCCATCTCACTTTCTACTTTCTCTTTAATTGAACAATGAATGCGGACATAAATCAAAAACTAGCAATGAATTATTCACTCTAATTATCTTGATTTTTTCTTTTTATTTTAAATCAAAAACTCAATTTTTACATTTAAAATTTCTAAGCGAATATTTTTTTCTCTTAAAGATCAATACACAACTCAGCCATGCTGGGAGACTTCCATCTACCTACCTATCCATCTACCGATCAACCTACCTATCTACCTATCTACCTA
>NW_025882673.1:0-1071 GCF_002878395.1 Capsicum annuum
CTTTGTCAACTGAACCCCTAAGCCCATCAAAATACAACATTTAAACCCTTTTTATGACTACTTGTTGTGTGTGTACTGGAGAGGGGAACAAAGTGGGTGGTAGGTATAAAGAAGATGAGAGGTGGGTGGGTGGGGGTGGTATTTGATTTAACTATTCGTCAAAATATTAATTTCTTATGTGGCATTAAAAAAATGACATGGACTCCACGTGTAAGCGATTGTATTACACACACAATAAGTAGTCAAAAAAAGGGTTGAAAATGTTGTGTTTTGATGGGTTGAGGGGTTCAGTTAACAAAGAGCTAAGTAGAGGTGTTCACATTACAAACTCAGACAAGTACAAGAGTCCAACAGAACATTTTATTACTTACTTTTGGCGACTACTTAACAATATTTACCCTCCCTTCCAGCTGTTTGGTAGTGGAAGACAAGTAAACAAGCATTAAACCTTTTCATTTTTTTCATTTATGGAGGGGTTTAAAAGGCCGATGTCGGGAGTAGCATACTTTTTCACTTTTACTTCCCCTCTTCTCTTTCTAACCAAAAAAAATGGTTGCTTACTTGTCCAATTGCCTTGAAACCCTTCCTCTTAGCACCCAACCAAATGTCGCGCTAATCTTTTGTTCTGTAGATTTAAATATCTACATGTGTTTAATGTTTTAAGTCTTGGAATTCCAGTGTTGCCTTTGGATCCTTGTAATGGTTTGGACACGTGATATTTTTCTAGATATTTAGTCAAAGATCAGTATATTTTGTATTACTAATCGTTGCGATCTGATTTTCAGGATGTGGCATATAAAATAATGTTGTTTTCTCAGAATGCTCCGAGGGCTGTTTGCATTTTGTCTGCCACTGGTGCAATGTCAAATGTGACTCTTCGACAAACGTTTGGTGGAACTGTGACCTATGAGGTTTACTTCTTAATATATGTTATTTTTTTAGCATGTCATGTACAAACTCACATAATTCAGGTAATTATGACTTTTCAAATTTTTTTTTCCAACTAATTGATGGTTTTTTTTTAATAGTTGTTTCTGCATTGCGTTTTATATTTTTTATTTTTATATTCAT
>NW_025882674.1:0-1444 GCF_002878395.1 Capsicum annuum
ACATAAAGATTTATGCTTTGGAACTTTAAGTTGGTTTCAAAACTTTATGTTTCAAGAAATTCATATATAAGTTCGATTTTAAAACTCCATGTTTCAAGAAATTCATACAATGAAATTATGCCTTTTGGCTTAATTTGTGCCTGAATCATAAGTTCAGTTGTATAGAGAAAATTGTGCTTTGGCACATATGTTCAATATAGTTTGAACTGGTGCCTTATATAGGACATAATTTTAAAATTTGTTAGATCCTTCAAAAATATTTCATTTTATAGAGAATCTAACGCAAGTAAAATGATATTTTTGAAGGATCTGACACGTATAGCTTCACTGAGTATTATTTCAAACTTGAATTCACAAAGTTCAATTCCTGACGCTACATCTGATTATGTTACTCAGATCCTCCAAAATGTCTCCTGGTGTGCGTTGAATAAGTTAATTACTTTTGAAGGATGGGAACAACTTAACTGTGAGAATATCAAGATAATGGAAACGCTTACTTTTTCAACATAATTGATACTCTTCTAGATCACAGAATTGCAATAAGATGCTCTGTAAGTTGAAGACGGCTAATATGGAAAGTGATATCCCTAGATAACAGTACATAATAACAGGCAACAGCTAAAGCCAAATCATGTCCTATGATTGAAACACAAAAAGCTAAATTCCACTGATTGAAATTACAACAACCCCTTCAGTCTTCTTCATTGTTGCATACTGGACCGCTAAGATTCAGGGGACTGCCTTGCCCACCAGATGATTCACTAGAGGTGCCACATGATGGTGGGCTATTGGAACCCGTCGAACCATCAAGATTGGAATCCAATGGAGAAGGTGATGCCTAAAAATCATTTGTTGATGTTGATTCTTCCCGACCATCAGCAAAGAAACTAGCTACGATAACTTGGAACAGAAGCCGTTTCATTTGTAACTGCTATGTAAGCAGAACCTGTACATATCACTCTTAACAAAAAACGCATGATGCTTCTTGATTGCTCACATAAGTAGAGGAATCAAGGAGGGAGAGGGTCTGGGAATCGAGGAGTTTACAGATATAAGATATTGACTATTAATCAGCATACTGCACGCATTCTTTCTTTCTGCCTGTCTTTTCCGAATGATGCACATAGCATGCATTCACAAAACCAGGATAGTTTCATCCAATGCAACAACATACCCAGTACATTCCACCAAGTGGGGTCTGGGAGATAGTTTCATCCAATGGATAGAGGTATATAAGTAGCTAGAGTCCCAAAACATGAACTAAATAAAAACTGGATTGGTTGTCTTGTATAGATACCAATACCAGCTTCACTAATTACCATTTAACATTAAATCCAGGAAAGGCGGATAGAGCAAATAGTGTTTCATGATGAATGATTAATAGATAGTACATATGCTACATAAATCGATATTTGAAACTTATGAGGAGGCTAACCTGGACTGG
>NW_025882675.1:0-2413 GCF_002878395.1 Capsicum annuum
TTATAAAGTAAGAAAGAACAAAGAAGAAGAGTAGAGAGAGAAGAGAGAGTAATTCTTATTACTTCTTGAGGGATGAGAGATCATCAGATTGTAAAAATAATGAACAAAACTCCTCTATTTATAGGGAAAATTTACTCATAGTCTGAGTAAAAGACGGATGTTTCAAATCCTAATAGATGTCAAAGTAGATCTTGATAAATCTTGATAGACATTCACTATAATGTAAATACATTTATAACACTCCCCCTTGAATGTCTAATTGGTAGATAATGTGCCTCGTTAAAACCTTACTAGAAAAAACCCAGTAGGAAAAAAATCTAGTGAAGGAAAAAGAGTACACATCTCTAATAATACGCATTTCGACTGCCTCATTAAAAACCTTACGAGGAAAACCCAGTGGGACAAAACCTCGTAAGGAAAAAAGAGTACATCGCGTATTAACTCCTCTTAATGATAACATTCTTGACCTTTGCATCCCGATCTTGTACACCATCTTCTTGAAAGTTGCAATTGAAGGAGACTTGGTGAATAAAACAGCCACATTGTCACTGAATCTGTTGCACGTTAATATCACCATTCTTTTGGAGTTCATGTATGTAGAAAAGTTTTGATGAAGTGTGCTTGGTTCTATCTCCTTTTATGAATCCATCAAAATGTGTTATGCATGTTGCATTATTTTTGTATAAAATTGTGGGTACATTGTCACATTTCACGCCACATTTTTCTCGAATGAGATGTATCATAGATCTCAACCATACTCATTCTTAACTTGCTTCATGAATAACTATTATCTCATCATGGTTCTATAAAGTGGCTAGATAGACTGCTTTGTATATCTCCAAGATATGACAGTATCCTCACATGTGTACACATTGTATATTTGAGACCGAGATTTATGCGTGTTAGATGAGTACCCAACATCAGCATGACCAGTAAGATCGGGACTGCAATCTTTAAAATAAAATAAACTCATGTGTCTTATCCCATTTCGATGTCTCCTAGTAGGAGTAGAAATATACCTTGCTAACAAATTAAGCGAAAGGCTATATTAGGTCTTGTAGTTTTTGCAAGGTACATGAGTGCATCAATTGCACTAAGATATGGTACTTCATAACCAATTCAATTGGATATATTTCGAATTTCAGCAAATAATCTATTGCTTTGAAAACTCTCCAAAAGTTCCAATGATGTTCAAGCAATAAACTTATACAATATAAGGATTATAAATAAGTTTCCCAGAAACTTTTATATGCTTCAAGCAGTTTGAATCGTTAAAAGTTTTCACATAAGTTTTGTCAAGTGACAATATTCAATATTTCATGAGTGACATCTTCAAGTGTCTGGACTGCAAATCAAATAAGTTTTACGCTTACCAAAATGCATCCTTTCATGTCACTTGATAAATGTTTCTGCGTCAGCATGTTTAAATAAATGTAGAATTCAGATCCTCGTAATCTTTCACAATATTGCGCCAATATTGTGTCAAAGATATTGATGATATATATTTTATATCGGTTCACAATGCGGCATAACATTTTGAGATCTCATCACTTCATTATTTTCAGGCATATGAACCTTACATAAGGTTTCATGAAGTGTTATGTCGTAGGCTCTTCAAGAGTTCATTGCCTACTTATTATGATTATTTGCTCCTTGTTTTTCAAGGACTATTTCATTTGGAATCAATTAGTCTACCATGCTTCACGCATGCATAGACTCTGTCCTTTAGGAACACAAAATAAGAGCACTTGCACTTAATATGAGATGCTTTCGTCATTTGACTTGAATTATCTTTTGGATGAGGATCTGGTGATAATTCCTAACATATTTCATAGCGCTTATAATCTCCCCCTTATGTTAGAAAAACTAACATACATCCTCTACTTCTTTGAGGAATCCATCGTTATGCATTAGGGTATATTCATTACCGCACATCAAAAGGTGATAATTCCTAACATATTTCATAGCGCTTATAATCTCCCCCTTATGTTAGAAAAACTAACATACATCCTCTACTTCTTTGAGGAATCCATCGTTATGCATTAGGGTATATTCATTACCGCACATCAAAATTATTAGATGGAATAATTGGTTCCCGACCTTGAACCAATTGAGAGGGAAGAAATAATCATAATTTATTGGTCTAATGCATAGAAATGTTATTGCAATATATCATATTTCGGACCAATACATTAAGTTTTGTTCTCATTAACAATGGTTTAGATATTTATCCAAGACATTCAATGCTAAACCATCACCATCAAGATAAATTATCTTAATTACACAATCTGAAAATTATGCTCAATTTATATTGAACAAGTAACTTTATGAATGTCAAACGTAGGTTGACCATGAATGTACATGTGATCATCTTATTGATGCATCTTTTCAACATATCACATGATAGGTGAAT
>NW_025882676.1:0-1632 GCF_002878395.1 Capsicum annuum
AGTAAAATTATGGGATCAAATTTACCCTTGTAGTTATCAAAGTAATTAAAAATACCCTTTATTTTAACACTTTCTGTCATGGCAAGTTAAGTGCCACGTGACCTGACATTTGAGTGAGGTGGACGCCACATGTCATGCCACCTCAGCATATATTTTTTCCTTTTTAATTCTTCTTTCAAGTTTTAGTAATTATTTAATTTATTAATTAAAAAGAAAATTAAAATATTCAAAAAAATATTTTTATTCCTAATTTATTATAATTAAAAGAAACTCATCTGCCGAGATTAATTACTGAAAATAGGAGAAGCCTGAGTGAGCTGGCTTTGGAGCCATTGCGAGATGAGCAATATTATGAGATGAGGGAACCCTTCTCCGTTATGTCTCTGGTGAAGAGCCCAATGGGTCTGATGGTTGTGATGTTGTTGATGTCAAAATTGGTAGAGAATATATATAGATCCTGAGGAATTTGATGTGAATTTGTTTTTTTAAAATCCTTTAATTAGTTCCTTCTGTTAAAATATCGTTATCAGATTTTGATGTGAATTTGTTTTCTTAAACCCTATTTTAGTGTTGATTATAAAAGTTTTTGAGTACTTAGTGAAAAAGCTTAAATATGCCATTAAACTATCAGAAATGGCTCATTTATGTCATCCGTTAAAAGTTGGGCTCATTCATGCCATTTCCGTTACAAAACTGGCTCATCTATGCCATTACTTTTAACAACCAGTTTTTAGAAAATCACTTTGCCACGTGGCGGCATATTAGAGGTCCACGTCATTTTAAAAAAAAATTAAAATTTTTTTTAAAAGAAAATTAATTAATTTTTTTTTTAATCCATTTAAAAGAATCCGCCCAACTTTTTGATCCATTAAAAATTAGTTTGATCTATGACGATTAGGTTAATAGTAGAGTCAAAATTTTCATTAAAAGATTTTAAAATAACATAAAAATATATATGAAGAAATCAATGAACATATATATATATATATACTAGTTTTTGCGGTACGTGCGTTGCACGTATACTTCAAACTATATAGTATACATTTTTGTATGAGATATCGATAGTATAAAAATAAGACTCTAATGATAAATAATTAAATCGAAACAAATAAAATATTTTATGAATGATCGTTAGATGTTGACTTGTTTATAGAGGTCATGATGGTCGGATACTGTATGAACCTATGAAGATGAACAAAAAAGTTCTCATATACACATAATTCTTTTACATATTTTAATTTATGAGGTACACCTTACAAATATATAATGATGAAATGTATCTCACTCAAAAGTTTCTTATAGACAAAATCAAACACGCAAGAAAAAGAAAAACTTCAGCAATAATTGTGGAATAAAATAGTTTTTTTTGGGTAATTTTAGTATCCTTCATGAATCAAAAGATGATTTGTGAAGTATCAGTATAAATAATTAGGTAATAATCTAAAGGAAATTCGACTATTAACTAACAATTCAGTTGTTGTATGTTTTCAATTATAAATGTATATTCTACACCAACTATAATATACTCGAGAAGAATTATGATTTGTACAAAGAAACTTACTTGTTAGTTAGATAGAACTTGCCCCTTATGATGAGAGAGATACTAAAGAAGTATTAACTTAGTTGAGTAGC
>NW_025882677.1:0-1602 GCF_002878395.1 Capsicum annuum
AATAGAAAAATCTATGGAGGAACAAAGCTTAGAATTATCAAAACTACCAGAACAAGTATATTCATTTACTATTATGAATAACTAAATTCATAAATTTCTAACAATCATGATATGATAAAATAAGTTCATGTTAGTTGCTTTATAGTAGAATTATTAGAAAAATAGCATGTTAAGAAGTTTATTAGCAAAGTAAAAAAGAAGAAAAATTCCTAAGAACTATGTCATCCTAAAGGTGAAACCGGTGAGGAAAGAAGGCCGTGATAGGGGAGTAACCAAAGTAGAGACGCTGTTTAAGGGAAAAATATCCAGATGACCATGCTAATAGTGACCGAAGAATATGTTCTTTAAAAATAATCTAGTATATAGTAATCTAAAGTGATCATATTTTGTTATGTGCATGATTGAAGAGAATATTTTGAAAATATCAATTTTATGAAAAATGGATAACTATTTATCTGACGAAATGGTAGATAAATTTAAAATACTCATTTTATATGTACTTAAGGATATAGAAATAGTGGATATAAGAAAAATCATAATGAAAAAAATATTTGATAGATATTTTATGACTAGAATTAATCATATACCACACCTACCGAACTACTCTTATAAATACTTACATGCCAAATCCACACACTAACTATGATAGATTATGTATATTTAGAATTTTGGAAAAAAGATATGAGAAACATACAATTAGTAGAAAAACAAATAAAAATAAATTTAGACAAATACATGGAAACTAAAGATGTAAAATATATAGAATTCCTTAATGAAAATATGCAAGAATTACTTAGACTAAAATAAACAACTGAAAAATATTATGAAAAAGCATTTAATCAAGCCTAAATGATAGATGATATTAAAATACTTTTTTTTTATATATACTTAGAGATATAGAAATCATAGACATAAAGGAAATAATATGGGAAAACTTACAAGATTATGAAGAGGAAGAATTATTAAAAAGTATAGAAAACTTACGCATATATTATGAACAACAATGTTATTTAGATCAGATGGATATAATACAGACTAAAAATGTTAGGATATATTAAGAAAATTAGAGCAAACCAAGAAGACCTACATAAAGAAATTAATTATAGAAAACAAATTAGAGAAATAATGGAAAATCTAATAGAAAAGTTAAAATGGATAGACGAAACCTTAAAAAATCTAGAAAAAAGCAAAGATAAAATTTTAGATAGTTTAAAAAATTCATTAAAAAGAGAACAAGAAGAAATAGTTAGTAGCATAAGTAACCTCAAACAAGATATTAAATATAGTACAAATAGAATAAATTATTATACATTTACTTTAGAATAAAATGATAGACTACGAATATCTAAAATATTGAAAACAAGAAATAGAAAAAATAAGATTAACAGAAAACCTTATAAAAATAAATTTAATTGAATACTTTAAAAAAAAAGATATAGAATATTTAGAATATCTTAAAAATAATATAGAAGATTTACAAAAACTAAGAGAAAAAACTAAAGAATATTATAGCAAAACATTTAATCACCCCCCAAAATATGAATATCAGTAAAATTGAATATATTAATAAAATATATGAAAATAAAAAATACAAGAACGAAG
>NW_025882678.1:0-1504 GCF_002878395.1 Capsicum annuum
GGTAGAAGAGGTCAGAGAGGCTGTTCGCAGGATGCGTAGGGGTAGGGCGACGAGGCCTGATGAGATCCCTGTGTATTTTCGGAAGTTCTCTGGAGAGGCTGGCTTAAGGTGGTTGATTGAATTATTTAACGACATTTTCAAGTCGGCGAAAATGCTCGAGGCTTGGAGATGAAGTACTATGATCCCTCTTTATAAGAATAAGGGTGACATTCAGTGTTGCAATAACTATAGAGGTATTAAGTTATTGAGCCACACTATGAAGATTTGGGAGAGCGTGGTCGAGTTGAGGTTGAGGAGGATAGTGGCTATCTCGAAAAATCAGTTTGGATTTATGCCCGGGCGCTCGATGACTGAGGCAATTCACCTGGTGCGGAGACTGGTGAAACAGTATAGGGGAAGGAAAAGAGATCTGCCCATGGTGTTTATCGGCTTGGAGAAGGCGTACGACAAAGTCCCTAGGGAGGTGCTTTGGAGATACTTGGAGGTGAGTGGGGTACCGGTGGCGTATATTAGAGCAATTAAGGACATGTATAATGGAGCTAAGACTCAGGTGAGGACGGCGGGAGGAGACTCAGAGCATTTCCTGTCTTGACGGGATTACATCAGGGTTCCACTCTTAGCCCCTTTTTGTTTGCTTTGGTGATGGATGTGTTGACGCGGCGTATTCAAGGAGAGGTGCCTTGGTGTATGCTTTTTGCAGATGATGTAGTTTTGATTGATGAGACGCGGGGTGTGTGAATGATAAATTAGAGGTGTGGAGACGGACCCTTAAGTCTAAAGGGTTCAGGTTGAGCAGGAGCAAGAAAGAATATTTGGAATGCAAGTTTAATGACGTGAGGCAGGAAGACGGGGTAGTAGTAAGGTTGGATTCCCAGACGGTGTGTAAGAGGGATAGTTTCAAGTATCTGGGGTCCATGATTCAGGAGAATGGTGAGATTGATGAGGATGTCTCCCATCATATTGGAGCGAGATGGATGAAGTGGAAGCTCGCCTCGGGGGTGTTGTGTGATAGGAAGGTGCCGCCCAAGCTTAAAGGCAAATTCTATAGGGTGACAGTCCGGCCGGCCATGTTGTATGGAATGGAATGTTGGCCAATCAAGAACTCTCACATTCAAAAATTGAAGGTGGCGGAAATGCGGATGTTGCGTTGGATGTTTGGGCTTAATAGGGGTGATAGAGGACGAAATGAGACTATTCGGAAAAAGGTTGGAGTGGCTTCGATGGAGGACAAGATGCGGGAAGTCCGATTGAGATGGTTCGGGCATGTGATGAGGAGGGGCACGGATGCCCCGGTTTGTAGGTGTGAGAAGCTTGCTTTGGATGGTTTCAAGCAAGGTAGGGGTAGGCTGAAGAAATATTAGAGAGAGGTGATCTGGTGGGACATGGAGCAGTTACAGCTCACTGAGGACATGACCCTAGATAGGAAGATCTGAAGGGCACGGATTAGGATAGAAGGCTAGTGCCAGTTTGAGTCGTTGGGGTAGGACATTACTTGGTAGATGTA
>NW_025882679.1:0-1888 GCF_002878395.1 Capsicum annuum
ATCAACACACACTCGAATTTTGCTATCTTTCTTTGGTACGGGAACAACATTGGATAACCACATGGGATAGCGAGCTACTCGAATTACTTTGGCTTCAAGTTGTTTCATGATTTCCTCTTTAATTTTAATACTTATATCTGTTTTAAACTTCCTCAACTTCTGTTTGACAGGAGGGAACGCGGGATCAGTTGGCAATTTGTGAGCCACTAATTCAGTGCTTAAACCAGGCATATCATGAATATCCTTATAATCAATTAATGCTTGAATCGTTCCATCTTTTAGCGGTGGCAAAACATGTACACTGATTTTAGTTTCCCTAACATCTTCTTGATCCCCTAGATTTATTGGCTCAGTCTCATTCAAATTAGGATTCGGTTTGTCTTCAAACTGTTCCAACTCTTTGCTTATTTCTTCTAGTGCTTTTTCTTCATCATATTCCCCATCCTGCTTCATTACATCTTGATTAGTTTGGATTTTAAGATCAGGCTGAAAATTCCGCATGTATGTCATGTTATTAGAATCAGCATAAAGAGAACTGTGTAAGAAAAGAAAAAAACAAAATATATTAGACACGAAACAAAAGGGACATTGCATTTCATTAAATAAAAAGATAGAAGGGTTTAAACATAGATGCCAACATAATATAAACAAACAAAAATCCGAATTACAACCCTGAAATAACTCGGATAAATAGAAAGAAAAACAAAACAAACTACCAAAACTCCCTCCTGACCGGGAGAGGAGTGACTTCCCAATTATTGAGCTGGACAGCTGGACCTATCAATTGCACGTCTGCCATACAGGTACCTTCTCCTGCTTTGACCATATCAACTTCAATACAAATGTTCTGGAAGTCATCAACCAATTCAACCTCAAATTCCACACGCTTCGTGACACCGCTCTTAACAAATGATTCACTGAGTAGTGGCATTGGGCGAGGGAGTGACCCTATTTCCTTTTTCCTTCCCTTGCCTTTCTTCAGATCTTCAGCTGTAGGCTCAAATCCCAGACCAAACGTGCCCACATTCTCACTCGGACATATGGGATGAACTATACCGTGCATAGATGCTCCCAAACCCTTTCCTGGCTCAAATCCATATTTCTAAAGTTCACTCACCATTATGATAGAAGCAGAAGACAATTGCGGTCCCGGTATAGCCTGCCATTCAAGGATACAATTCACTGGCACTATATCAAAAATTTGATAGATGAATGTCTCCTCTACGTTATTTTCTTCAATAAGAGACAAGGGAGAATCTTCGTAGGCGGACAAATCTCCTTCACCATGAATAACTACTTCTTGTCTGTCATGCTCAAACTTAATCATTTGGTGCAGTGTAGATGCAACCGCCTTGGCCTTGTGGATCCACGGCCTTTCTAACAACAGATTGTAAGAGGATTCTACATTCAATACTTGAAACTCTATGGCAAACTCAACGGGACCTATGGTCAACATTAGTTCTATTTCGCCAATGGAATTTGATTTTGCACCATCGAAAGCCCTAACACATACATTATTGGCCCTGATCCTGTTAGCACTAATATTCAACTTTTGCAATGTAGAAATAGGGCAAATATTTGCACCTGAACCTCCATCAATCATAACATGAGTGACGTAGAAATCTTCACACTTCACTATAATGTAAAGGCCCCAGTTATGCCCTATACCTTCAACAGGCAATTCATCATCAGAAAATCTGATCCGATTGACCTCAAAGATTTTCCTAACTATTTTCTCAAGTTGGTTGATTGTAATCTCCCTTTGAACATATTCTTCATTTAATACCTTCAGTAAAATATCACGATGCTCCTTGGAGTGCAACAACAAAGATAAAAGGGAAATTTAAGCAGGGGTTTTCTTCAACTGGTCTAATATTGAATACTCTGG
>NW_025882680.1:0-1148 GCF_002878395.1 Capsicum annuum
TCGGCTTGATGAATGTTGTTATAAGCAAATATGTTATTACTGTTCTGATGAATAGTCATCATAGTTGTTATTGGTGTTGTCATGAGATTAAGGCTGACAGTTCGAATGTCATTGATGCTAGGACGAAGACGCTCTACCGGAGTCTTACTATCTTGACGAGAGAAGTACTTTTGAGCATGACTAGCTACTTGAGTCGGTGTCTATGAAACAACGTAGTATCTTGAAATGCTCTTCCAATCTCCTCTTTCAAATTTATTTAATCCCATAAGAAAAAACCTATATATATCATGTCATATTAAAAATATAATAATTAAATTTGAAAAAAAAAAGAGGAAATAAAATTTGTAATCAAAAACAAATTTAAAGAATTAAGTTTATGTGCACCAAGAATTCAGTTTTACTTATTTTATTCGGGACTACATTAAAAATGAGGCTTATATTTTCGTTGTATCAAAATTGAGAGTTTACTTATAAATGAAATCTATTGCAAAATTACAAATAAAATTATTCAAGCAAAATATTATTTTCATTGTAATAAAATTCATACACACACACACATCAATGGTTTTCTCTTTCTTATATATATTGAAGTAAAAAAAATATGAGAAGATTTTCTCTTTTTTATCAAAATATATTTTTCAAGAACAAAAAGTCTTCATAAACTAGGTGTAAAGAAACATTAAATCACAAAAAATGAGAAGGTGAATTAATACATAAGGAGATTTTTTTTAGTACATAAAAGAGTGATAAAAGAATTCAAATAAATTAAAATCTTGTCATGCTTGAAGCAAAAACGAATTGAAACTCATAAAGAAAAAACCTAACGTGCCAAAATCAACATACAAAAGTGTATAATTACACATAAAAATAAAGATAAACAAAGGGTTCATGTAAAAATTAATCATGAATTTTATAAAAAATGAAAAAAAGAGTAAAATTTAATTACTGATGTTCGTTTTGAGTCCATGGAGTTCCCCGACGGCGATATGGACTACTGTTATCTTCCTGTTGCACATGGTGATGTTGTTGATCAAGACCATCATCATCAGCAATAATAATATCATTATTATGTGGAAGATTCTCCATGTCAACGTTTCTGAGAAAAGTTATGTAATAACTTTTTATTTGCTGCATTGATTTATTAGGGA
>NW_025882681.1:0-1827 GCF_002878395.1 Capsicum annuum
TAGTTTCTCTTTTGAAATAAACTTGATCTTTTCAAAAAATGTTACATGTGAAGGAAAATAGGATAGATTGCAAATTTGTAGAAATAGAAAATGTTTAATTAAAGATGTGGGTTTATTTGATTTAATTTAAATCTACATGTCATTAAAGCAAGCTTTATTAATTAATCATATACTTATCATTTAAAATTGTAATAATAAAGTTTCAAATTCTTATACTTTTAGTAGGGTAAAATAATTAATAAATATTTTAATATTTATATCTTTAATACAATAAATTAAAAAGCCAAAAAAAGTAAAATGAAAAAATGTTTCCTAAAGTGAACTACCCATTCACAATGCTCACACGGTTATTCTCATTCCCATACCCCATGTTCACAATGCAGTTATATGCAATATTCAATATCAATTATCACATGCAATTCACAAGTCCTCCATTACGTCATTATATATCCAGACGTGATAAATATTTGAAGGAGTTAATAGATGTAAATAAGGAGAAGGCATAATTTATGAAAAAGGCTCACGAAATATACATTCTCGACAACTAAAAAAGAGTATTGCATGCAGTTTTTCAAATGGAGAGATCAATTGGAATAACAGTTTACATGAAATTGATACACAACTAACTCTTTCACGGTATTTAGCACATGATTTCTGCAAATATCAGCAGTAATCAATAGTTTTAGCAAAGACTAAATTTATATGATGTCGCGTTCAAGCTTTATTCGATTGTTACGATTACGACTTTGTTTGACTACAATATTATAAAAATTCGAAGATCATCGTTATATTTGAGGTACCTTATGTATATTTTATTGGATCTCTACTTTATTTATACTAATCTCTGTATATATATATATTGCAGGTGAATGGAATCACCATGCTAGGACTTAGGGTGTAAAAGATGGCAACAGAATATATATATTTAAATAAAAGTTTCAACTTTATTCATTTCGTAACATTACTTATGCTAATTGTCTTGAAAGTTCATGTAAATACCTATGCAATTAAACGATGAACGATTTAGTCGTTTGTTTAACAAAGGTACATGCTTTGTTTTCATGTTCTATTTCTTTTTTTGTTTTATGTTTCATTTTCAAATGCAGTTTTTTCTTAAATTTGCAGTAAATATACTAACGTTTCTGAATTTTATTAACATACTGAAAGTTGCAAAAACAAAGAAGCTTGAATAACAATAGGTTTCATATTTTTTTTATTTTGTTCTATTTGTTGTCATTGTAAAAGTAAAAATCTGTATCAAAGGTTATTTCTCTTTGATTTTATTTGATTTAATGTCATTATATAATTTATTTTACTTCTTTTGTTTTTATTCGTCTCTTTCTATAAGAATATTTTATATCTATTTGTTTGTAGTAGTTTTTCTTTCAGCCAGCGATTGCTCCGTTTATATGCTTGAATTTCTATTCACGTATTCACACAACTATTCATTCCAATGAATTTCAAATATATTTTTGACCTTTTTCTTGATTTATTCAATTTTTCTGTATATGCCTACTTTTATGTTGATATTTTGAAATTTAGTTTTAAAAATTTCATCATGTAATATGAGTACTGTCATAAAATGATAGCAATAACAACATTATTTTTATTTTTAATTAAATTGAAAGTCATACAAATTGTAAATTTGTAAGGATAAGATCCTGTAATCTCAAAATTACACAAAGGTTATATGTTGAATATTCTTTTTTCATACTTGAAAGCTCTAATTTGAAAAATGTTTCTGCATTTGATTTTGATGTTAATAGCATAACTTTTATAATGTAGTGATTCAAAAAATTAATTGAAAGATTAAGATTTTGAATTTAA
>NW_025882682.1:0-4406 GCF_002878395.1 Capsicum annuum
AATTATCCAACCCTTTGTAAAATAAATCCAAAATACTGAAGAAAATTGTGTACCTTAGTCCAAAATGATGGACAAAGGTACTCCATGAAACTTGAAAATCTCTTGAATAAACAACTTAGCATAATCCTCACTAGACTATTAACTACTCATAGGTAAGAAGTGAGCACACTTAGTCATCCTATCCGCAATGACCCAAATAAAAAAAACTAGTTTTACGACATAGGTAAACTGTAATAAAATCAATAATAATCATCACCAACTTCCACATGAGAAACTCTATCTCTTGAGACATACCACCAGGCATCGAGTGGTCAACCTTGTCTTATTGACAAACCATACACTTAGCAACAAAATTTGCCATACCTTTTTTTATATTGTTCCTCCAACAGATCTCCTTCAATTCATGGTACATCATAGCTCATACTAAATGAAATGTATATCTAAACTCGTAAGAATTTTTCAAAATCCTTTCCTACAACCCATCAACATCAGGACCACATAACCTACCATTATATCTTAGAATACCATATTCCCAATCTCGATTTTCATAACCTTTTGGAGACTAACATCACTCTTAATCTGCATATGTTTGGAAATAAAATCCTATTTCTTTTTTACCTCAACACTAAGAGACGATTTTACCACTACCTAAATAACCACTCCCCCATCCTCAAAGTCCAAAAGACAAAAACAAAAAATATCCAGCCTGTGAAGGTCTTTTACCTATCCATTATTCTTCTCATCCATGAAAGATAAGCTCCCAATATTCATCCTACTAAGATCATCAATAAAACTATTAGATTTACATAGATAGTAGTGTAAATTCATAACATAATCCTTGAGTAACTCAAGTCATTGCCTTTGCCAGAGATTCAACTCCTTCTTCGTGAAAACATATTGCAAATTATTATGATCTAAATAGATATCCAAATGCAACCCATACAAATAATGGCTTCAAATCGTTAAAGTAAACAAAATAGACTCCAACGCTAATTCATGAGTCAAATAAATCCTCTCATGAATCTTAAGTTTTCTTGATGACTTAGCCACAACCTTATTATGTTTCATCAAGATGCAACCCATTCCCATAAAGGACGCATCATAATATACTAGAAATGCATTAGTTCCATTTGGTAGGGTCAAAATTGGATGACAAATCAAGTTATTCTACAACATCTCAAAACTTCAGACCACAAAAATGTAACCTTCTTCTGAGTTAGCTTAGTCAATGGAGTAGGAATGGAAGAGAAACTCTCAGAAAACCTCCTATAATACCCAACCAAGCCCAAAGAGCTCCTAATTTAAGTTAGAGTCATAGGTATAGGCCACTTCTTAACTACTTCAACCTTCTATGGAGCCACCTTGATCTCCTTACCAGAAATACAATGCCCAAATGCTTTTAGTGCGTAAGAAAGATGGGTCTCTTTGGATGTACATAAATTAGCGGTAGTTTTATAATTTTAAAGTGAATAATAAGTTCCCTTTCCCTTGGATTGATTATCTTTTTGATCAACTTTAGGGTTCTAAATGCTTATCTAAAATTGATCTTCATTCTAGTAATCATTAGTTAAAGATTAGGTAGACTGATATCCCTAAAAACATTTTAAAAACCCGATATGGTCAGTATAAGTTTTTGGTTATGTCAATTGGGTTGACTAATTCTCTAGCTACTATTATGGATTTTATGAACTGAGTTTTTAGATAGTTTTTTGATCAGTTTATTATAGTGTTTATGGATGACATCTTGGTATATTTTAAGCATGAGGAGGATAATTCTAGTCACCACCCAAATTGTGTTGCAAACTCTTAAGGGTCAAAGGTTGCATGCTAAATTTTCTAAGTGTGAGATTTCGGTAAATATTGTGACCTTTTTTGGTTATGTTATTTCTAGTGAAGGGATTATGGTTGATCCATAAAAACATGAGGTAGTTAAGAAAATGCCTAGACCCACTACTTTAACGATATTCGGAGCTTCTTGGCCTTACGTGGGTCCTATAGGAGTTTTATGGAGAGTTTTTCTTTTATACTGCTCCATTGATAAGATTGGCTAATAAAATGGTAAAGTTTTGGTTGTCCAATGCTTGTAAGGGTAGCTTTGAGAAATTGAAAAATAAGTTGACATCTGTGCCAGTTTTATCCTTCCCGAGGGTATTGATGAATTTGTGGTGTATTATGACTTGTCCCTCATAGGACTTGATTGTATCTTGATACAGCTGGTAAGGTTGTGAAAATGCATCTAGGTAGCTTAAGGTTTATTAAAATAATTATTTGACTCATGATTTAGAGTTGGCAGTTGTAGTTTTTTTTTTGAGGATTTGGCGCCATTATTTGTATAAGGTGCATTTGGATCTTTATTCTAATCATAAGAGATTGAACTAAGTGTTTACTAAAAAGGAGTAGAATTATTGTCAGAGGCGATATCTTGATTTGCTTATGGATTACAATCTGTGTCTTCACTACCATCTTGGTAAAGCTAACATAGTTATAGATACTCTTAGCAGGTTGTCCATAGGGAGTTTATATCATGTGTATAAGGAGAAGAGAGGATTGGTGAAGGATAGTCACCATTTGGCTAATCTTGAAGTTTGTCTTTTAGACTCATAGTATGCAAGAGTAATTGTTCAAGAAGTGGTTAAATCATCTCTTGGTGCTAAGGTAAAGGAGAAGAAGGCTTTGGCTTCAAGTCTTATATGGATTAAAGATGAAGTAGGATAGCAAAATTTTTTTGGCCTTTTAGATTTATGATAATGGTATCTTGAGGTACCAAAGAAGGTTGTATATTCTTGATGTTGATGGACTACGGGATAGGATTTTGATTGAGGCTCATGAAATAAGGTATATAGCTTACCCGGGTTAAACTATGATGTATCATGACTTGAAAAGATTTATTAGTAGGGAATTATGATAGACACAAAGCAAATTTTATGTCTAAGTATATGGTATATCAGGAAGTGATGGTAGAATACTTAAGGCTCAGTGTTATATCTAAGAGATAGAGTTTCCTATGTGGAAGTGAGAGATAATAAATATGGATTTTATTATAGGTATTCAACATTCTTGAAATTAGTATGATTAGATTTGGGTCACTATGGATAGGATAACTAAGTCTGCTAACTTTTTGCCTGTAAGGACTACCTATTCAGGATAGGATTATGATAAGTTATTCATTGAGGAGATAGTTAGATTGCATAGAGTACCGATGTCCATTATTTCAGATCAAGGTATGTAATTTTCATCTCTCTTTTAGCATTTATTTTAGAAAGGCTTTAGGACTAAGGTAAAGCTTAGCACCACAATCCACTCTCAAATAAATGGACAAGGGAAACATACTATTCAGATCATGGAGGATATGCTATCAGATGGCGTGTTTGATTTTGGAAGAAAATGAGTGGATCACTTACCTTTCATTTAGTTTATGTGAAATAATAGTTATCACTCAAGTATTCATATGGCTCCTTTTGAGGCTCTATATGGTATAAATTTTAGGTCTTCTATTGGGTAGTTTAAAGTTTGTGTGACTAGGGTATTTTCTCCTGACTTGGTTTACTAGGCTATGACAAAGGTGAGGGCCATTAGGGAAAGCTTTAAGACTGGTCAATATAGCCAAAAGTCTTATTTGGATGTGAGGCAACGATAGTTAGAGTTTGATGTAGGTGATTGGGTAATTTTGAAAATTTCTCCTATGAAGGCAGTGATAAGGATTAGGAAGAAGGGGAAACTCATTCCCCATTATATTGGTCCATATAATATTTTAAGAAGAGTTAGGAATATTGGTCATTAGTTTGATTTGCATATCATATTAGGTTCTATTCATCCTGTTTTCCATGTGTCGATACTGAAAAAGTATATGGGTAATCCTTCTTTGATCATCCCGATAAAGGATGTTGGTATTTTCTACTCCTAGTCTTATGAGAAAGCCCGAATTGAGATTCTAGATAGACAAGTTCTAAGGTTTAGGACTAAGGATACAGTTTTGTTGAAAGTTCTTTGGAGAAATTAAAAAGTGGAAGAAGCTACTTGGGAAGCTTAAGAGGGATTGGTTACAATTCGAAGGGTATCTATCGTAAGCTAGGTTATGACTCTTAAGGTGGTCAGTCGTAACCCTATGTTGGATTTTTTTGGTATTTAAGTTGGGGTATTCTGGACATTTCCCTAATCACCCTAATAAGGACCCATGACTTCTAAGACCCTTAGAATCTCAATCAAAACATATCATAATTCTCTAAAAAGCTTTTGGGGAAAAGAGGTAGGGTTTCAACCAAGGGACTACGTTGGGGCTTGTCTTGATGAATTCTTTTCATTAATCTTCTTGGTTTAAGGCATGATTCTCTTCCCTACTTGTAATTTCAATTAAAGGCATAGCTATATGTTTGATTTCATGGTTTTTAGTTTTGTATGGTTTTGTT
>NW_025882683.1:0-1718 GCF_002878395.1 Capsicum annuum
TAACATGTAATAACCTATCTCAGAAATAAACAAAATCAATCGCGCAGGTCCTTAACAAATCCTCAAGCACCTAAATAGTCATCTAAAACTGCCCCTCAGTCTGAGAATGAAATTCAGTGATAAAGACAAGCTTGGTGCCTAACTTTTAATGTAACCTATCGCAAACTTATAAGTAAATTGTGTACCTCTATCAGAAATAATGCAAATTGGTACCTAATGCAGCCTCAATATCTTATTGCTAAATATCTTGGCCAACTGCTTAGAGTTGTACTCTACTCTAACTAGAATGAGATAAGAAAATTAGTTAGCCTATCAACAATGACACAAATTGATTTATACTTCGTTAGGGTTTTAGGAAAGAACACCATAAAATCCATGGCTATACATTCCCACTTCATACTCGAGAATGATCATTCTCTAAACGAAAGACACAGTAATTTGATGCTTGTATTTTACTTGGTGACAGTTGAGGAATTTAGCCACCTACTCCACTATATCCTATTCATTCTAGGCCTCTAATAGGGTTATCTCAAGTCCCAGTATACCTTGGTTTCACTTGGATAAATATATTTTCAAGAACTATGAGCTTCTATAAGATAATACTAAATTATATAACCAACTCGAGGTGCACACATAGATCCTCTCTCCCTTAACAACCCATACATATCAAGTGTAGGATCAAAAGCTTCACCACACACCACCTTATTCTGAATTTTATTCAGCTTCACATCTTCAAACTAGCTAGCCATAATTTGATCAAGGAATGTTGTCCTAACTTCTACACTAGCCAATATTACACTCCTTTCAGAAATGTCAAAATACATAAACTATGATGCTAGAGTTTGAATCTTTCTATCCAAAGGTCACCTTGGCACCATCAAATAGGCCAAACTACCCATACTTACTAATTTTTGGCTCAATGCATTTGCCACCACATTGCCCTTTCTCAAACGATATTTTATGGTTACATCATAATCCTTCAACAATTCCATTTAACTCATCTTCCTTAAGTTTAAATTGTTTTTGGTGAAATCATGCTGCAAGCTAAGATAATCTATAAATATTTTGCACTTCACACCATTGAGGTAGTGTCTCCAAATCATAAGTGCAAAAACCATTGTTGCTAACTCCAAGTCATGGATTAGATAATTCATCTCATAAGGCTTTAGTTACCTGGGAACATAGGCAATTATATTCCCATCCTACATTAATACAACACCTAAACTAGAGCGTGAAGCATAATAAAACATAATAAGGTTTTTACCTTCAATTAGAAAGGTAAGAGTGGGAGTTGTAGTTAAAAGTGCGTTTAGCTATTGGAATATATCCTTACACTTGTCTGACCATACAAAAGGCACCCTTTTCAAGTTTAGTCATGCTGGGAGAGTAGTAATAGAGGTAAAGTTCTTGTCTATCCTATAAAAGTTGCTAGCAAGACCCAATAAACTCAAAACCTCAGTCATAGAGATAGGCTAAACCCAACTCTTGGTAGCCCCAATCTTTTAGGGATCTATCATCACCCTCTTTTTTAAAATCATATACCCCAAAAAAACTATTGAAGACATCTAAAATTCACATTGGGAGAACTTAGAATAAAGTTTATTCCCTCTTAAAATCTCCTAAACTACTTTTGGAGTAAATGAAAATTTCATCAATAAAACCAATTATAAATGAATCCAAGAAAGACTTGAAAATGTCATTTATCAAACTCATAAAGG
>NW_025882684.1:0-1641 GCF_002878395.1 Capsicum annuum
CCTTGTCGATCGAAGTTTTGAAATTTGATTTGGTTCCCACTATTATTTCTTCTCTACATTGAACTTTAAGCTTAAGCATCTTTCCAATGTCGATATTCGGTTCCACTGCTTCTGCCAACACAAATCCCAATAAGTCTACAGAGGTATTCCATTCCTTCATCAATATTTTTTACTATTTTCTTCCAATTTTTTATATTTTGTTTTTTCTTCTTCAATTTTTTTTTAGGGAAAAATGTACCAAAAATGCCTGTACTTAGTCGAAATTTGCCTTTGCGGGTCTTAGGATCCCTAGACTTTGCGGAGTCCTATCTCTCTTCTCAATTTTTTTTTTCTCAAGTTGCTTAATGTGCATGAAATACACATGGTATCCAAGTGGCCAAATATATATCAGTTAAATATGGTAAAAAATAATTTACGGTGTCATTCCAGTAAATTTCAGGATTCCCTTAAATTTCAGGATGCGTAACTGCAAATTTCATCAAAGTATAGATATTTTTCGCATTTTTTTTCTTTTTTTGATATTTATTCTTTCGTGTAGTTCGATTTTGTTGATATCTATTGTTTCTTCTAGTTTCTTGTTCTTCCGTTTTGTTGTAGTACGGTTATGCATATATATATATATATATATATTGTTTTATTATTACCTATTATCTTGAGCTGAAGGTTTATCAGAACAGCCTCTCTATCTGTGAGGTAGAGGTAATGTCTGTGTATACTCTGCCAACCCTCCCTAGACCCTATTTTGGCTGTGGGAATACAGTGGGTATGTTGTTGTACTACCTATTGTCTTGAGTCGAAGGTCTATCAGAAGCTACCTCTCTAGCTCACAGGTAGAGGTAGGTAGAGGTAGGTAACATCTGTGTGTACACTCTGCCCTCCCTAACCCTCCCCAGACCTTACTTTGTGGGAATACAGCGGGGATGTTGTTGTTTATTTCAAGTATTTATCTTTTTTTCAAAGTTTCTCTGCCCTAGTTTGTTTCGCTTGGGAAGTTTAAGAAGTGTGTCTTTGATTCCTAGTCTCCGATTTTTTAAGTATAATTGTTATATATAGTTTTTTTTGGGGTAAAGTGTGTGTATATATATATACTCTCTCTCTATATTATATATATATATATACAGGGGCGGAGCGAACCCCCTTCGATGGAAAATATATTATTTATAAATGATTAAAATTAATTTTTATGTATTAAATCCCAATTCTTTTGGGGACGGAAGAAATACAAAGTTTAAGTTGTTGAAGTTAAATGCGAAATCTCCCTGTTAGTTCTTCAGTGTTTAAATTTTGAGGGTATTCTTTTTTTCTTCCTGCTTGAAATTTGTATATAAGATTTTGTGTAATCTACTTGTAAGGTTCAACAACCTCCTGCCGATTCTGTAACAAGCCTCTGCTTCAGTCCGAAAGCTAATCTTCTAGTTGCCACTTCATGGGATAACCAGGTTGGTTTGCTCTCTGTTGGTATTTTCCCCCTCTTTAGAAAATTATAATGGGTCTTTTTACCTTTTTAGTAGGGATAACTGGGAAACTTAGGTAACTCTACTTTTGGATCTACTACGTATGTGATAATTAAGGGTGATAGGAAATCATGGCAAACTCAATATGTAACGTTTTCTAAATAGTATTCTAATTGCTCACTAGTGT
>NW_025882685.1:0-1936 GCF_002878395.1 Capsicum annuum
AAAGTTGATTTCGGAGTCAGTCCCAAAATTCTACCAGAGCCTTTCTCATTCTCTACATCAATGGGTAAATCTATCATAGCCCAGCGGTATACAACAACTGTCCAGTTATGATGTCTCAAAAAGTCACTTCAGCAGAACTAGTTGAATTAGAGATTATTGATTTTGATGCCATTCTCGGCATGGATTGGATTCATTCCAGCTATGACTCAATCGATTGTAGAAACAAAATTGTCCAGTTTCAGTTTCTGAATGAACCCATCCTTGAGTTGAGGGGTAGTACTTCAGCACTTAGGGGTCAGCTTGTTTCCTACCTTCGGGCAAGAAAAATGATATATAAGGGATGTGTCTACCATCTTGTTCGAGTCCAGGACTCTAGTTTAGAAACCCCTACTCTTGAATCAGTGTCAGTAGTATGTGAATTCCCAAATATATTTCTCGAAGACCTTCCCGAAGTTCCTCCCAAAAGGGGCATCGAATTCGGAATAAACTTTCTTCCAGATACTCAGGGCATATCTTTTCCTCCATGCAGAATGGATCCAGCAGAACTCAGAGAATTAAAAGAACAGTTAAAGGATCTTCAAGATAAGGGATTCATCAGACCCAATATGTCCCCGTGGGGCATCCCAATTTTATTCATGTGTAAGAAAGATAGTCCTTTCAGAATGTGTATAGAATATCATCAATAAAATAAAGTCATAGTCAAAAGTAAGTATCCACTTCCCAGAATCAATGAGTCGTTTCACCAACTTCAAGGTGCTAATTACTTCTCCAGGATAGACCTCAGATCGGGCTATCATCAGCTCAGAGTTAGAGGATGTCACATCCCAAAAAAATCTTTCGGAACTTAGTATGGCCACTTCAAATTCTTAGTCATTTCGTTTGGTTTTACTAATGCCCCAATAAATTTCAAGGACTTGATGAACCGTGTATTCAAGTAGTACGTGGACATATTTGTCATAGTTCTACATAGATGACACTCTTGTCTATTTGTGTAATGAGGATAAACCAGCTGATTATCTCAGGCTCATACTTCAGACTCTCAAAAACCATCAGTTATCATAATATCCATTCATGTCTTGCATGTCAACTCTATAATCATAGCCCATACTCGTACACATTAGTAATCATGCCTGCTTATAGTTCCTTGTATAAGGAGTTCCAGTTCACCCAATGTTATGAATCATGTTCCATGAATGCAAAAACTCCAAAATTAGGTCCTGCAACTTATGCCTAAGGTATCCATGTCATGCTATATAGTATTCTCAGTTCCCATGACCCATGCTACACTCCTAGCGATTGGATAAATTCAGATTTCATCATGCATATCCTCAGTTTAGATATTTTGATAAATTCATGGTGTTGAAATTATATTCCTCAGACTCAATTAAGTGTCGAGTTTTGTATAGTATTCATGCATACCTCAGGTTCTCATATTTTAACCCTTCAGTGGACTCTTTTTATAAAATGATGTAGTGATGAGCAGTTTCTTAGAAGGGAGAGAGTAAATGTTTCATGTTAAGAAAAAATTATTGCATGCTGGTTTTACACAAGGCTGTAGTTTTATAGATAGGCTTGAATGTCATATTGATGTGGAATTGGATAAATACATTTTAGAGATTTGAGTAGGCTTGAACATATTAGTAGAATTCAGTCTAGATCAAACCTTAATACGTAAAGTTATCAGACTCTAGTATTCAGTTCCAGTACAGTCTTAGTTGGAGTCTTAGTTACAGTTTCAGTCATAGTCCCAGTCTATTAATTAGATCAATAACTCAATTCAGCTTCAGATTTACTTGATCACAGCGTACAATTATCAATTATTCCGTTACCAGTATTTCACTACCTTAGATTACAGACTATTTCAGAGTAATGTTATATGCTTGGTCTTACCTTCTCAAATAGTAGAGTTTTTGAGAATTCCTGCTCAGTTATCCTA
>NW_025882686.1:0-1170 GCF_002878395.1 Capsicum annuum
ATGGAGGAAGTAGAATGGTTGAAATGAGGTCTACATAGTACAATTTATTATGAATGTAAGTTTAGAGCATTACACAATCAATAGTTCTGGTTCATTTTTGGTTGTGGATGCGTAGGTTCAATCATTATTTATGAAGTAGTTAATTTATTGAAATAGTTTCAAAGACCTCCTCTAAAGTTTCATCCCATCACGCTAACCTTTCTTTGAGTTTTGGAATTTAATTTTTCCCCTGTCAAAATTGGGGAAAGTGTCGTCGAAAATAGAACATCGATTAAAAAATATTTTGGTAAATGTTACGTTATATAGAAATCTCATATTTGATAATTAGCAAACTATAGTTACATAAAATAATTACTTATTTTTCAATAGAAAAGAATTCCAATTTGCTTTAGTATATAAAGGTATCGTAAAGCTCTTCATATTAACACACAAAAAAATGTAAAAGGCAATTCTTCAAGGAGGGAGGAATTTCCAACGAATTTGTTATTTTGAAAAATATTCGTAAAATTAACTATTAAAAAGGTACATTAATAAGTGTAAACTAGTCAAGTTGTTTTCGTTTTTTTTTTTTTTTTTTATAATAAATATGTTAATGATTTGTTACCGAAAAAAAAAAGAGAGGTAAGCATATTTTTGCAAACCGCAGGGGAGGTTAATATGATGAGATCAAATCTGAGGTTATCCTTATTATTTATAGATCCACGACAAAAGGTTAAAAAAATATCTTTTTGGTATATTAAAAAGGAAAAAAATGCATAAAGTATCAAACTTAAGCATGAAATTGTAAAAAAATAACAATAATTTTATTAAATTACATTTTGTAACATCCATAGCATTATTTTATGTGGTCCCTACTTTTTACCCACTTGAAGAAGTTACTGTCAGTTTCCCTATTTTCACGCTATTTTCCTTCTCTTTCATTATTTTGAAAGATTTTTTTTCGTTTTTTTCTCCCTAAACGATATCTTTCCGCTTCAATTTTTTTTCCACTTTGCACGATTTTAGCATCATCAGTAAAGATTATCTTCATCTATTTCAGGTAACTCTTAATTTAACTATTGCATGTTAGTATTTGTTTTTGGGGTAAATTTCAGAATTAGCATACTCTAATATATCTCAAAATCAGAATTTAAGGTTTTTGATTTTAATGGCGGAACAAACATCAAAATC
>NW_025882687.1:0-2490 GCF_002878395.1 Capsicum annuum
TCTTTGTTACTCATTTGTCTACTATTTTTCAGTTTCATCTCAACTCCTCAAGTTCTGTCTAAGCTTGATGACTACTTTGACAGCCCGTCAAATGTCTGACGGTGCTTCAGAAATGGCGTCAGCTATACTTTAGCTCATTTGCACTAAATTTTAGCTGATTTATTTTTATTTTCTTTGGGTTCCTCCCTGATTACTAGTATCTGCATTAAAACAATAAAAACAATAAAAAAAATAACAAAAGTACCTTAAGACTTCGCAATTATTCTAGGTTAAAGGCCTTAATAGTGTTCGCAATTGCACACACATCACAGTTTGGCGACTCTACTGGGGATTCAAGGTTCTAACTATTATAGTCTTAAGCTATTTAAGCATTGTTATTTATTTTTTTCTACTTGTTTTGATTTATCTTATTTGTATGACCTAAATTGTTTATTTGTTATTATTTTGTATAGATTATTTATTTGTTTATCGCTTTATATAAATTGACATCTCGTTCATATTTCTTCCATTTGGAATAGCTGACACAATCACACATACAAGTGAGGTGTGTTTTACACACCCAAAAATTTCTTTCAAAATCCTAAATTTTAGGAGAGTTGACATATGCGCGGAGTGTCTAGATCTCTTTCTGTGTGATTGCATAGTCTTCTCACTCGAGTAGTCCGCTTGATAACCACATGTCTAGCAAACCTACTCTTAGTCGAACATAGGATAGAGCTAAAACAACACGTTTCTTTCTGGAGAGGGCACTTGAAATATGAGAATAAGCATAGCTCAAATTTTTGTTTGAAGCGAGGTGAAAAAATCTTATCAATACTTAGGTATGTCTGAGGTACCATTTAAAATTATAGGAATTACCCTGAAGTTGATCTTGGTTAGCTGGAAAGGAGATGAGAAATTCTTATGCACACTACTAATTATTTGTACCAATTGAAGTCAAGACACGATTATGCTTTCTTCATGTTTCAACATTTTTTACCAAAAAATATGGGTCGTTTTCTTTCCTTTTTTCAAGAGGCCCACTTTCACATACATGAATTTTCTTACCTTTCATTCAAGGTGTTCACTTTCAATACATGCATTTTTTACTTTTCATTCAAGGCGCCTAATTTTAAAATATGGGCATTTGACTTTTTCTTTCAAGCACATACCTTTAATACCGGCATTTTATTCTTTTTGTTAGGCACTCATCTTGAGTATTTTATATTTTTTATAGCCTTACCAGTCGAGAGGCTACTAGAGTTTAGCCGCTTCACTAGTTGAGGGTCTCTGTCTTCGTAGGCAATCGAAGATGACAATAAACATCATCCTCCATAAGAAATTGGAGATGTCATGCATCAAATCTTCGTAAGAAAATAGAGACGTCATTCATACTTAAGTCCTTGTAGACAATCGGGAGACGTCATGAACTTCTTTAATAACAAGATATTCTTAAGTTCCTTTCAAAAAAGCAATGTCAGCATAAACAATACAATGGGGTAAATTTTGAGAATCCGCCTCAAAATTCATCCTATTTTCTTATTTTGAACTACATTGACCTGATTCTCGTGACACTCGAGATATGTAGGAAGCGCTCTGCTGATTTCGGTCATCACAACTCCATATTATTCTTTCTCCCCAACAAGTATATAATCTTGTATTTCCTAGCATCTAACAGCTCAATACTGAGGCAATTTTGAAAGTAGCATCGGGAATATGTGAACACTTTCATTTCAAAATAATTCTTTGCTCAATAATTTTTTACATGGATTTGTCCACCCTAAAATGGGATAATTGACTTATTTTTCCCTCCAAAAGATAGTTATGCATGTTTTTATTCAATTAAATATTTATGTTTGTTTTCCTTTACTTGCACATATCGCACTGTATTTATTTCTTTTGCACTACATGTTATCTTTGTCTTTACTTTCACATATCGCAATATATTTATTTTAAGCACTGCATGCTCTCTTTGTCTTTCTTTTCACTTCTCATAATGAATTTATTTTTTATTATTTAAAAGCTTCATTTATTTTTGTCTTTGCCTGCACATACCGCAATACATTTATTTTATCATTCAAACACTGCATTTTATTTTTTCCTTTATTTACATGCATCACACCACATTTATTTAATTATTTAAGCACTGTATTTTATCTTTGCCTTTATTTACACGCATCGCAATGCATTTATTTTATCATTTAAGCAACACATTATATTTTTGCCTTTACTTGCACGCATCTCAATGCATTTATTTTATCATTTAAGGACTGCATTTTATTCTTGCCTTTACTTGCACGCACCACAATGCATTTATTTATTTTATTATTTAAGGATCGCATGCTATCTTTATCTTTATCTGCACTCATCGCAATGCATTTAAGCACCGCATGTTATCTTTGTCTTTATCTACATGTTATTGTTTAAGCTCTTAATGTCATCTTTTCCTTTAATGACACATATTGCAATGCATTTATTTTATTATTTAAGGTCTGCACGCATATATCGCAA
>NW_025882688.1:0-2426 GCF_002878395.1 Capsicum annuum
TTTGATTCATCGGTTAGATTTGACTTAACGGTTCGATTTGTACACCCCTAATGCTAAACATGGACACGGGCCATCTAGTACTACTTATATATAAGAGAGGGTCTTGAGACTTTGATAGTCCAACAAGGACCTTTTTGATATTTTAAATTTTTGGTAAAATAAAATTATTACGCTTGGCAAATAATAGTGTTTTTTTTAATTACATAATTTCATTTTCACACTTATTCTTTTTGTTAAGATCATCTCATTTGGATTTTTAGATTACGATTTAATTAATACTCCCTTCATTTTAAATCAATAATCACTTTAACTCAAAAAAAAAATTCAACAATTACTTTAACTCAAAAAAAAATTCAAGCAAACTTTTAATACAAAATTAAAGTTTACAATGATTTTCAACTACAACCCCATAGTTCTTTTTGATATTATAATATAATATATAATATCTTGTATTTATTATTTCTCGCAGTTTTTTGATATTATAATATAATATATAATATCTTGTATTTATTGTTTCTCACAGTGAACGTGAAAAAGTATAAAACAATGATTAAAATAGGACGAATTGGTTATTCTTGTAAGGGGTGTGTAAAAAATAAATATAATAAGTAAATTGACCAAATTGAATAATCTATTGTAGTTTAATTATAAGTTAATATCCTTATTAAGTTAATTTATATAATAAGTATCAAAATAAATTTATTTTTAGCTATAATTAAGAAAATAAAAATTCATAAATTTTACAAAAATAACAATATTTTTTTTCTATTTTTGATCTTCATCGAAGAGTAATTATTGAATATTTTAAATTATGTCAATATGTAAAATCAAATTACTTGTAGCTTTTTGATATATTCTAATTCTCTAGTAATATCTTCTTCCTCATAGATAACGTTTTTTATTTAAAATGATCCAATAATGTGATTAACAACTCTAATAATTATGAAAACTTATCAACAAGACTTTTTAACAGATCATGCGGATTGTAAAGTAAAAAAATGTGTCATATAAATTATATTTCTAACTTAAAATTATTAATTTTATACTTTACGTTAAACTCGGGCCTCATGAAACTAGTTGTGTATATATGCAACAAAGTGTTGTAGTATTATATATGCTAGGTAGAGATTCAGGTTTGTTTTAAAACTGTTTGTTTAGCCTTCCCCCATCATAAGGGCCTTGACATTATTCGAAAGTTGAGATTTCAATTGCCATAGTCGTGTATCAATTAACTAGTATAGTATACGTGTGTTTCACGTGTGTCTAGTGTTAAATAATAACATTATATGTAAACTTGTGCGAATTAAACTTTACCTGGGTCAGAATCTTGCGAAAATAATCTTTTTATTTCCGTAAGACAGCTTTCTTTTGTTTAGTGACTTCTTGAGATTTTTCTTTATCTGAAATTGCATGAGAATCATATGAAGAAGGGATCTTACCTCTGGAGAAATTCAATCTCAAGCCCATCGAGATTATAGACAAGATGACTCCAGAACTTTTATTTGCTTGCAATTTTTAGACCTAATTTTTATATGGTAACGTATATTAACAGTAATACACATGATGAGTTGAATATTTTAAGAGCCATATGTTCTAGGGTTCATATATTTCATGTATTTTAGGATTCTTTATTTTTTTCATATTTATTTTATATTTTTTTTCATATATTTTAGGAATTCTTAATTTAATAAAGGAAAAATGCAAAAAGACAATTTTGTCTATTGCAATATATTTTAATAAATGACAAAAAATTCAAATCACTTTTCTAAGGGCCTTCAGGCTTTTAATATAGATTAGTCAAGTGTACGTGCTTTGCACGTGTGTCTCGTGTTGATAAGTATAATCATATACAAAGAAATAAAATAATAAAAGAAATAGCAATTGAGTTAAAATAAATGTTATATCTATTTAAAAGATATAGTTTAACATTATAAGTGTTTCATATTAATAAATAAAATTATATATAAAATAAAAAATTTAACAAATTAAAAAATTTTACTCATCAAAGAAAAAGATGTAAAGAGAAATTAAGCTGCAAAGGAGCATTTGTTGTACATATATGTCATATAAAATTAAAACATAAATATTATTAGTACAATATGATCCAATTTAGGGTTGAGACTAATATTCATAATATAAAATATAACAGAAAGGGAGAAAAAAAGTCAGAAAATTAAGAAAGCACGAATAAAAAAATATTTTGTAAGAATATATTATTATCTTTCGATCTTGTCCAACATCACTTCTTTACCTTGCTAAAGCTAATGATCGTACATGGACAAACTTTTTACTTTCTTCAATTACTCAAAATCAATATTGTATATATCTTTAATCAAAGAGCGTACATAATTAGATGTAAATATTTAATGATACACTTACGACAACATCAGAATGCATATTAAAAGTGTTAACCTCAATTTCTTTGT
>NW_025882689.1:0-1519 GCF_002878395.1 Capsicum annuum
CATGACCTCTTTTCCTTTGTACATCATCGTGGTTTTGTTGTAGTTCCATGGGATGGTTTTCAAGCTTGTCACTGGGAGCTGTGCTGCGTGTCTTATGAAAATGGGTTCTGTTATCTTTCTCATGTTGTTGTGCTGTTGGTCGAACCCTGCGGGACCACTCGAAACATATAGTTTTGGCCCATCTTGCGCTATTCCCTTTAGCTTTGCAGGAACATACAATACCATCTTTTCTGAATCTTGAGGTCTTATAATGGAACTCGCTCCTTTCACGATCAGTGGTTCTCTTCGCATATACTTCAATGCTTCACCCTGGTTTTCCTTCAAGGCGCCTATTTCTATCATTGCTTGACTTGTAGGCCAGCAGTCTCTATCGTTAAAAATCATCTCCACGACGTGTGTGTTACTGTGATTAGGAAGTGGATTGTCGGTGACATTCGGGGCTTCTTCTTTTTGTATTACGATTGCCTTACTTTCGATTAACTTTTCAATGGCTCTCTTCAGACTCCAACAGTTTTCAGTACTGTGACCTTGGACGTTGGAATGGTACTCACACCTTACATTAGGATCGAACCAACTTGCATTCGGATCCACTTTGAAAGGCAAAACAGGTTCAATCCATCCTAATTTGACCAATCTCCGCCATAGGCTCGTATATGATTCTCCAATTGGGGTAAAGTTTTCCTTTGGCCTCTGTTCTCTTGTACAGTCTGCCGTAACATACGGATTATGAGGGGCTTGTAAATTTGGCTGCCGCAGACGAAAACTTTGTGGCGTAGGTGCCTGCCATTATGGACGCTGCGGAGGTCGGGCATATGCTTGAGCATTAAGAACAGCAGGTTGAGGCGTATAATAATGTTGAGGAGGGCTGGGTTGTCCCTGTTGGACATGAACGTAAGGGGAGTTCCGTCCCCTTTGGGCATTGCCCGGTCATGACGCCATCATGGATCCTTCCTTCTTCTTCTTTCGATTTCCGAAACTACCTGATCCACTCTGAATGGCTTGTGTAGTGGCCCTGAGGGCGATTTGGCTCATGATTTTTCCTGATTTGATGCCATTCTCCACCATTTCCCCAATTTTTATTGCTTCGGTAAAAGGTTTGCCAACCGCGGCCAGTAAATGATGAAAGTAATCGGACTCTTAAGTTTGGAGAAAGACGTCGATCAATTCCTGGTCCTTCAGTGGTGGCTTGACTCTAGATGCTTGTTCTCTCCATTTTATGGCAAACTCTCGAAAACTTTCAGATGGTTTTTTCTTCATATTAGCGAGAGAAGTGCGGTTAGGGATAATATCGAGATTGTAATGAAATTGTTGCACAAAATCTTGAGCCATATCATCCCAAACGTGCCAATGGGAGATGTCTTGATCGATAAACCATTCGGAGGCTATTCCCGTCAAACTTTCTCTAAAATAGGCCATAAGCAGCTCCTCTTTCCCTCCTGCTCCTCTGAGTTGATTGCAATACCTTTTTAAGTGGGCCACTGGGTCCCCATGACCACTATATTTGTCGAATTTAGGGGTC
>NW_025882690.1:0-7146 GCF_002878395.1 Capsicum annuum
GCTGTCATGATCCAAGTTATCTAGCTAATAAATTCCTCTTTATTTCCCCTAATTCGATTTAGCTGATTCAATTTCTCCCCACTCGTAAACCCTAACTGCTATTCCAAGACATTACACATTCTGACCTAACAAAGGGTCTTACTTGCTCTCACCTTATTGTTTCCTTTGTCTCGGACGGTATTAATTCTTCTTCTTTGTTGCGTTTGATTTTTAATACTGCATTTTTTCTTCAATTTTTAGCTGCTCTCAACCATTAATAGCCATGATATGCAAAAATGGGGTTATGTCAAAAAATGCAAATAGTTGACCTGAATGATTAACTACCTTAAAAATGAAAGGATTGTGGCTGCATTAATATGTAACCTATTTGGAGAAAATGTTAATTCATTAATTATTCATACATATTTTAGTATAATTTTTTTTTGAGCTTTATACATATCAAGATTCAAGTTATTATCTGTGTGGAATTTTGACTCCCCCTTCCCTTTGTTATCTGTGTATTTGTTGTTTAATGCATGCCTACAACATTTAGTTTGCACCTAGGACACTAGATTACATGGGTCTATTCTTGAAAATACAAAGGTATTCTAATAAATTTGCAAAAGGGAAATGGACCATCAAGTTGAACATCAATAAGTTTCCTCAATAGGGTTACATGGTTTATTTCTTACATCGTAATATGCGTTGGTTCACCATTTCATCGGTTGTTTTTTATTAGTGTTATTTTTTTGAAGTTGAACTTCTATGTGATATTTTCATGAGTTTCATATACTATGTAACATTTAGAAGTTGTTGGAAAGCTTGCTTTGTATAGGGAGGAGATGGAAGCATCTGAGGAGAGCAAGAAGAACTGTCTATTGATTCATGAGAAGTCCTGTAAAGTAATGACCGACAGTAATTGCCTGCAAGTTCTGGTAAAACTTTGATTCTTTGTGTACACTTGTTTCCCCGACTTAAATTAAAGTACTTGTTTTATATATATTAGTTGGTTTTGATCACCATATGTGCAATTAGTTATTCTTGTAGTTAATTGTCTACTTGTTGATCACCTTGTTTTGCTTAATATTTTGAAGACTGACCTTTAATTTTCGCTCTAGTTTTTTTTTCTCATCAATGTAGTGAAAATTTGTGAAGTTCAACGAACAAGTTACACTTAGAGGATGTGAAGTACTTTCATTTTCCATTTTCCATTTTCATCCGGCTGGTATTTTTCTTTCCCAAAATTCTTTCTCTAATTCCCTTCTCTCTCAAATTCTCTCCCTCAACCAACACTCTTCTTTTTCTTCTTCTTTGCAGGACCAGTAGTAGAAATCGCCATTAATGAAGGATTAGAGAAGCTTGATTTTGTTCTTTTTAGTTGTAATAAATTCTAGTTGATTGATCAATAAAATTCCCCAATTTTGTTCCATGTACAATTTCAGTTAGCAAGTCCATTACAAGAGGTATCAGAGCTCCTTCCTGGAGCAATTACAATGACAACTACTGAAACTAGGTCAAAATCCATGGAAGAGAATCTCACAAAATGAAGGCACAACTACATATCACATTGGAGAAATGAGTTAGAAGTCTGAGTCCACTAATCACAAAATTGATGATTTGTGCCGGAAATTGGATCTACAGATTGAGAAGCTGGTTTCAACTGAGTCCGGTATCTTGAGAACTCCACCAGGTGTTAACATGCAAGCAAGTGGGGGTCAGGTACCAGGCATGGGACTGGGGATCACAATCATATTCCTGTATTTGTAGGAAGGCCCCACATGCACAATTTTACTCACAAAATTGAATTTCCTTACTTTGAGGAAGGTAATCCTCAAGCATGGCTTCGTAAATGTGAGAGGTATTTCAATTATAATAATGTGATGGAACCAGAAGTGAAGCTAGAAATGGCAATATTGCATTAGTGGCCGCAAAGCCATGGTAATTTTCATATCATTTAAGCAAGGGAACTGTAAGGTGGTCTGAATTTACTGAAGACATTTGTACGAGATTTTCGGATTCTATTAATAGTACTATGAATTTGTTAGGTGAATTCAAAAACTTAGAACAAAAAAGGGGCGTGGATGAGTATTTGGAGGAATTTGAAGACCTAAAGTTCTGGGTTTTGAGAAGGAATCCTACAATTCCAGAGTAGTTTTTTTGGGTTCTTCATTGAGAGTCTCAAAGAGGACAGTTAAGATGCTTGACCTCTTCACTCTGAGTCAAGCTGTTGATAAAGCTACACACCAGGAGAAAGTGTTGGAGATTGCTAATAGGAAGGTCAGGACTATAGGGGCAAGAGTGGATTATCCCACCAGGCACAAATGAGTACCCATTCCGTCTAAGTAGAGTAGCTCCAAAGAGACAAAATTTCAGTAAAACCAAACTAATAGAGGCTAGAAGGGCACAAGGCTTGTGTTTCAAGTGTGGTGACAAGTATCTTTTTGGGCCATCAATGCAAAACCAAATGGTTAAATGCATTAACTGGTAGTGTGGATCAAGAAATTCATCTAGTTACAGAAGAAGACATTCCGGAGGATGATGTGGAACCCTTGCCATTGACTGAGGAAGAGATAGTGGATGAGGCTATCAGTCTCCATTCCCTATCACGAGTAGAGGTTCCTAATACTATTAGGTTAAAAGGGAAACTAGTAAGAAAGAATTGATTGTGTTACTTGATTCAGGAAGCAGTCATAGCTTCTTGGACATGGAGACAGCTAAAGAGAGTGGTTGTGTTATCAAACAAGTCAATCCTATTAGGGTTACCATAGCTGATGGTAGTTTACTCATGAGTTATCATAGTTGCACTAGGTTCAAATGGAATATACAAGGCATGGAGTTCTTGTGAAGAAATATAAGAGAAGAACATTATTGATTTGTTGTAACTACATTAGTACATTGAGACCCTATTTATAGACACTACATTCCAATCCTTTTCCTAATAGGACACAACATTACAATCCTTTTCCTAATAAGACACAACATTACAATTTTTCCATGTAGGATTCTATAAGCTATTCCTATTCCTACTCATATGCTATAACATCCCCCTCAAGTTGGTGCATAGAAGACATAAGTACCAAGCTTGTTATAGATGTAATTAATACTAGGATCGATGAGGGACTTGGTCAAACTAAAAAATTTCACTAAGCAATGATGATGGAAACTTAACTAACTTATGAACACAAGTATTAAAATGTTAACTTATATCAGGAAAAATAAAATAATTCAGACTTACTTGAGATATCAAATATCTTCATAAACAGTACTCATATAATACTTTCTGTGAAAAACAATATTCATGCATTAAGCATTTGAATCATTGTTGACGAATCTAACAAGATACTTACATTCTTCCAATAGCCATTTGAATTGTTTTTCTTCCAACAGTTCAGCTATTATGACTTCTCCCACAAAATGAATTGGACTACCATAGATATGAAGCATATCACCATTAGCCTTCAAGGCTACCATTATAATACTCTCTTGTGAACCTTTTGATCCAAACTTGCATCAACATAAACCACCAAAAGTCTAGAGAAACATTGAGTAAATTCACATTAACGGAAACATCTCGAATAGCACTAACATTGTTCACCCAGTTATAAATTCGCTAAAATCAAATAATGCTTTAGATAATACATCACCTTCACTCCATAGTACTGAATCAAAGAGATATTTATTACTAGTCTTTCACATCCCCACTTGTGGTATTACACTAGGTATGTTGTTGTTTTAGTAGTCTTTGCCATCATCCATAAAATAGATACGCACTATCAGTTACATTAAAAAAAACTTAACATCCAAAACTAATTTATACCATCGAGCAACGAAATATAAGATATCATGAAATTTTAGCCAGAGTGTCAAGCTCATTTTCTACATGACATACAAATGAAACATGTGCTCTAAGGTTTCAGGTTCCATTACACAAAAATGACAGATTTCATCTTCACAATAAAATCTTTTTTGTAATAATGTAATTAGCATTCAATGTATTTAAAACACGTCTCACTAAAAATATTTCAATCTCATTAAAAATATTTCAACTTCCTTTTAATCTTTAAAAATCATAAATGGCTTCAAAGGGATTCAAAAAAGACACGAGATCTATTTTCTAGATGATTAGCCGAACTCCTATCATTAATAAGAATCAATTTTGCAAGATGATTGCTAGACTTTGCATCTTATTTTTTCAAAATGATAAAATATCAAATCAGTCTATCATAGCCGCAGAAAAAATTGAAATAGATAAAACAGATTCATCATCTTGATTAAAGTTGTTTAGACTCGCTAAGGCTAGGGAGAGGAAGGGTCGTGACCTCGATCAGGTGAGGTGCATTAAGGGGGAAGACGGTAGAGTGTTGGTGGAGGACGGCCACATAAAGAAGAGATGGCAGTTGTACTTTCATAGGCTCTTGAATGACGAGGGGGACAGAGCTATTGTGTTAGGGGAACTGGAGCACTCAGAGGAGTGTCGGGATTTTAGCTATTGTAGACGTTTTAAGGTAGAAGAGGTTAGACAGGCAGTCCGCAGGATGCGTAGGGGTAGGGCGACGGGGCCGGATGAGATACCGGTGGAGTTTTGGAAGTTTGTTGGAGAGGCTAGTGTAAGGTGGTTGACTGGATTGTTTAATGAAATTTTCAGGACGGCAAAGATGCCCGAGGCGTGGAGGTGGAGTACCATGATCCCTCTCTATAAGAATAAGGGGGACATTCAGAGTTGCAATAACTATAGGGGGATTAAGTTATTGAGTCACTCTATGAAGATCTGGGAGAGAGTGGTCGAGGTGAGGCTGAGACGGATAGTGTCCATCTCGGAAAACCAGTTCGGATTTATGCCCGGCCGCTCGACGACGGAGGCAATCCACCTGGTACGGAGGTTGGTGGAGCAGTATAGGGAAAGGAAGAAGGATCTGCACATGGTGTTTATCGACCTGGAAAAGGCTTACGACAAAGTCCCCAGGGAGGTGCTGTGGAGATGCTTGGAGGTGAGGGGAGTACCGCAGGCATATATCAGAGTAATTAAGGATATGTATGAGGGAGCGAAAACCCAGGTGAGGACGGCGGGAGGAGACTCAGAGCATTTCACTGTCCGGACAGGATTGCATCAGGGATCTACTCTTAGTCCCTTTTTGTTTGCATTAGTAATGGATGTGTTGACGCGGCGTATTCAAGGGGAGGTGCCGTGGTGTATGCTCTTTGCGGACGATGTAGTTCTGATTGATGAGACTCGAGGGGGTATAAATGACAAATTAGAGATGTGGAGGCAAACTCTTGAGTCTAAAGGGTTCAGGGTGAGCAGAACCAAGACAGAGTATGTGGAATGTTAGTTTAATGACGTGAGGCGAGAGAATGAGGTAGTAGTGAAGCTGGAAGCACAGGAGGTATGTAAGAGGGACAAGTTCAAGTATCTCGGGTCCGTGATCCAGAGTAACGGTGAGATTGACGAGGATGTCTCGCACCGTATTGGGGCGGGTTGGATGAAGTGGAAACTCGCGTCGGGGGTCCTGTGTGATAAGAAGGTGCCGCCCAAGCTTAAAGGCAAATTCTATAGGGTGGTAGTCCGTCCGGCCTTGCTGTATGGAGCGGAGTGTTGGCCAGTTAAGAACTCCCACATCCAAAAAATGAAGGTGGCAGAAATGCGGATGTTGCGCTGGATGTGTGGACTGACTCGAAGGGATAGAGTTCGGAATGAGACTATCCGGGAGAAGGTTGGTGTGACTTCAGTGGAGTGTAAGATGCGGGAAGCACGATTGAGATGGTTCGGACACGTGAAGAGGAGGGGCATGGATGCCCCGGTCCGTAGGTGTGAGAGGCTAGCGTTGGATGGTTTTAGGCGGGGTAGGGGTAGGCCGAAGAAGTACTGGGGTGAGGTGATTAGGCGGAACATGGAACAGTTACAGCTCACCGAGGACATGACCCTAGATAGGAAGGTCTGGAAGAGGCGAATTACGGCAGAAGAGTAGGGCCAGATTGGGTCGCTAGTGTAGGGAATTACTTGGTGGGGGTTTTTTATTTTTTATTCCTGTTATGATTCCGTATTCAGTGTTCCATGCTTATTACGAATCTGTGTGCTTTCCTCTGCTTTCCTCTGTTTTATAGTCCGTATGGGTGCCTTATTTATATTATTGTCATCTGCTTCTGTGCTTTACTATGTGTTTGTGTGATATCTTGTGCCTGAGCCGGGGGTCTTTCGGAAACAGCCTTTCTACTTCATCAGAGGTAGAGGTATGGACTGCGTACATCTTACCCCCCCAGACCCCACTAAGTGGGAATACACTGGGTTTGTTGTTGTTGTATCATCTTGATTAAAAAAGCAGCTCATTGAATATCTTAAGAGCTAGTGCTATCATCAATCAATTCTGACACTTCAAATTTTTGTAACACCAGTTATTGAACTTAAAAAAATAAAAGGATCTTCATTGTCTCATAGAAATACCATTTGAATATCCCATCTAACACCTCTACTTAAAATATCACATTCCTACAAAATGCTTTTCTTACCCAAAATGTAGATCTATTAGTTAAATTAGGAAAATATTTACCTTTAACCACTTAAGAAACTATCAAATCAGGCTCAATTAGTACTTTTTCATGCTAGTTTAGCTAAAAGAGACATATTGAGATCTTTAAATTCTGAGGCTGTAAATCATCTTTGAACTTTGGTTCACAAAATACGTAGGTTGAGCACTATGAGGTCTCAGGTTCAATTTCCAATAGAGACAAATACTAGGTGATTTCTTTCTATCTTTTCTAACATTGATGGACAGAGCTAACTCGTACCTGGTACGTGTTGCTGGTGGGAGGTGGCAGGTCACCCGCGTAATTAATCAAGATGTACATAAGCCAGCCGCCCGGACACCACGATAATCTATATTTGACAATTGAATTAACTATCCATAACAAGTTAAGCTAGCAAGCTGGAAATGAGGCAATTAACTTGCAAAAACAACGTAAAATGCACTTACGATGTAAAAATCCTTCTTGTTGTCATTGTGTATAACCTTTTGACCTTTCACTATATTTACAAAATCATTGAACAAATTGGAGGTGAAAGTAAATGAAGCAAAATGTATATCAGAAAATACTTCGAGTTTCATGCCTTATGTGATCGATCACCTTCAACGCCAGCGTACTGTCGAATTCCGGCGGAACTTGCTCCGTCTC
>NW_025882691.1:0-1012 GCF_002878395.1 Capsicum annuum
CCCCAGTCGATTTTCAATCCACATCACGCTCGAACCCCTGGCGCACCCCAAAAATCGTAGGCTATAGCACACCGATTTTGCCTGAAAAATGCCCCGTTCGCACCGTTTCGTCTGTTTGTCCACCCAAATGGCCATAAAAATATAAACAGACTACACAGGGACGATCCCCAAACACCATGGCATGCCCCGGTCAATTTTCAGCCCACAACACACCCGGACCCCAGGCCTTCCCCCGAAACCGTGGGCTATAGCACGCCGATTTCGCCCAAAAATACTCCGTTCGCGCTGTTTCTCCCTTTTGTCCACTAAAATGGCCACAAAAATTTAAATGGACCATACTGGAATGATCCCCAACCTCCCTGGCATACCTCTATCGATTTTCAGCACATAGCACGTTGGGACCCCAGGCAACCCCCAAAACCGTAGGCTATAGCACACCGATTTGGCTCGAAAAAGCCTCGTTCATGCCGTTTTGCCTGTTTTTCTATCAAAATGGCCACAAAAATTTAAACGAACCAAACTTTGACAATCCCTAACCTTCCTGGCATGCCCAGGTCAATTTTTGACCAACAACACACCCGAAATCTGGTCCCACCCCCAAACTTTTGGGCTATAGCACACCGATTTGTCCCAAAAAAGCCCCATTCTTGCCGTTTCACCCATTTATCCATCCAAATGGCCACGATAATTTAAACGGACCATATTGGGATGGTCCCCAACCTCCCTGTCACACTCTGGTCAATTTTTTTCCCACAACACTCTCGGACCCCAGGCCCACCCCCAAAATCATGGGCGATAGCACACCGATTTAGCTCGAAAATGCCCCGTACGTGCCGTTTCACCTGTTTTTATAGACAAATGATCATAAGAATTTAAACGGACCACATTGGGATGATCCCCAACCACCCTGGCATGCCCCAGTCGATATATGACCAACAACACACCTAGACCTTGGGCCCACCCCCAAAATTATGGGTGCACACCGATTTAGCCCAAAAATGCCCCATTTATG
>NW_025882692.1:0-1177 GCF_002878395.1 Capsicum annuum
ATGCAAGAAGTGTGTCAACAATTTAAGATTATGCATCTGAATTCAAAGCCTTATCGTCCAAAGGCGAATGGTGCTGTGGAAGCTGCCAATAAGAACCTAAAGAAAATACTCTGGAAAATGGTACAAGGATCCCTACAATGGCATGCAAAGTTGTCTTTTGATTTATTGGGTTATCGTACTACAGTTTGGACTTTAATAGATGCAACTCTCAACTCACTTATGTATGGAACTGAATCGGTTATACCTGCAGAAATTGAGATTCCATCTCTTCGAGTTGTTGTGGCAGCCAAACTTGATGATAATTAGTGGGTCAAAACGCGATTGGAGCAATTGAGTTTGATTGATGAGAAAATGATGGTCTCAGTATGTCATGGCCAACTGTACCAAAAGAGAATGGCTCGAGCCTATAATAGAAAAATGCGACATAGTGAATTTGAAACCGGTCAGTTAGTACTAAGACACATCCTTCCCCATCATATTGAAGCCAAAGACAAGTTTTCTCCTAATTAGCAAGGACCGTTCATGGTGAAGAAGGTGTTACCTCATGGTGCATTATATTTGACTGATGTAGAAGGCAAAATGGAAGGATTACCGGTCAATGTTGATGTAGTTAAGAGATATTATGTATGATATTCATGTACAATTATGTTATATATGTTTTGTAGTTGTATTTTAAAAGATTGAAATGATGAAGACATTCTGTTCTACTGTCCGAATAATATATCAACCTTTGCTTACCCCTTTTGAGCTTTTATCTTTCTTCGTACCCCTCTTTTGGAATCAAATTAAAGTAAAAAAGTTGGAAAAAAAAGAATAAAGTTGAAAAAAAATGATTAAAAATCCAAAATCAAGCAAAAGAATGGCTTTCTTGAACTACGGTTGACCTGATTCTTGCTATGACAACATATGTAGGCAGTCCTACTGTAGGTTCGGTCCGATCAAAAATTTTTTTTCAAGTTACCTAGAATGAAATAAAATTGGGGCAAAAGTTTATTTCCTTAAAAGAGTCAATTCCAAAAGTTGTATGCTTCACCCAATGTTATGTAAATTTTTGAGCCTCATGTCGCCCTTTTCATTTTAACCCTTTCCAAAAGCCAAGTTACAATCAAAGAAAGACCTTCAGATCAATCTTTGATAATGTCAAGGCTTAACATCTTATAGGTGCATGATATTTCAT
>NW_025882693.1:0-1397 GCF_002878395.1 Capsicum annuum
AAAAGGGCATGCCTTGTTAATGGAAGAAGATGGCAACCTGTTGATGACGTAGGTAGCTGTCAACACACATTCTCCCCAATATTGTAAAGGCAATTTGGATTGGAACAGTAAGAATCTAGCTGTTTCTAATAGATATTTATGTTTTCTTTCTACTATCCCATTTTATTGGGGAGTGTAAGGGCAGGTTTTCTGATGAACAATGCCCTTGGATTGGAGAAACATAGATGTTTCATAATTGTTGAATTCCAACCCATTATCAGTTCTGATGATTTGCACATTGGTATGAAATTGACATTCAATCATCTTTATAAAAGATTTCAGTGTATGTAGGGCGTTACTTTTGCAACTTAGTAGGTGAGTCCAAGTGGATCTACTAAAGTCATCAACTATGGTTATAAAATACTTGTAATTGTCATGGGTTGAGACGTGATAAGGGCCCCACAAGTCTACGTGAATCAATTTAAAAATGGATTTTGTGTTGGTTGTCTTTTCAGGGAAGGGAAGCCTAGTCTATTTTTCCATAGGACAGATGGTACAAGTAAAAGGTTGTTTAGGTGAGAACTGTATAGGGATAGATGATATACCCTTCATTTTTGAAAAAGGCACATGACCTAATCTGTAATGTCACAAAAAATCAATATTATTTTCATCAGAGATATGAACATGCATATTGGAAAGAGATAGTGCTGCATTGTTATTATCATAAGGGACAACATTTATCATAGTGGAGTGCTTGTATGCATGAGTGCTATTCTGTACAATAGAGAAAGTGCAATGTGAGGAAGAAGGACAAGAGCAATGCAACTTATTGATATGACTAGATAGTGAAGAAGGATGATAAGGAGCTTGTGTTTGATGTCCTGCTGCAGAAGTTCCTTTTTTGAAGCAGCTTGAACAGAGATAATAGAGACCATCATGCAATCTACCAATCTCCAGAGGGCTCTTCTGAGAAGGGCCCTGTAGGACGCAAGATGAATCAGAGAATGAAATAATACATTTGAGTTGTTCCACTAGGGAGCTGACAGACATAAGATTGAATTAAAAAGATGGTATAAGGAAAACATTATGCAAAATTATCTTGGCTGTGATTATCACATCGCCTATTTCTGTAACTTTCACATGATAGTCATTTGGTAGTGTAACAAGTAAAGGATATGGTAAGTGTATGATATTGGAAAGAAATTTTTTGTTGAAGGTCATGTGATGGGAAGCACCGAAATCTATAATCCACAAGTCACTACTTGATTTATAACATCCACAAGACAATTTTCCAAAATCTATTGAAGTAGTACAAGCAACAATACCTGCAGAATTAGCAACTCTACAATCATGTGCATTGGCAGTAAGAGTGTTGCCTAAAATGTTGGATCCAAACTGTTGAATCAGATGTATTATCT
>NW_025882694.1:0-1997 GCF_002878395.1 Capsicum annuum
CTTCCCTTTTATAATAGGGGCCCCACCAATTTTGTGAATGACTGCATGTCTCCCGTTTGCCTTGGAAAATGGCTTCTCGCGTCCCGCCAAAGCAACTCGATCGATTTAATTGGCTATTAAGGAACCATCCGAGAAGTTTTGCCTAAAAACTATTCTAGATTTCTTATGATGTATGTGTTTTAGTATATTCATTCTTGGCTTAATTTCTTGAAAGTAAAAAAGTGTATTGGTATGTGAATGGCCCAAAATTTTGTGATGTGATGATCAACTAGCAAAGGTAGATACAATGCAAGTAATGATCCTTTTCAGGAACTATAATATGTTTCGAGTCTCTTGAACCTATCAAATATTTAGAACCGAATCTCTTAGTATATAATCTGCTAAGACGATGATCGCGATCACCTCAAAATCAGTCTAAGATCCAACCAATGAACTATAAAAAGAAGTTGTTAGAGATCAGGAATCACTACGCTAAGCTCTTAGTCGATAAAAGAACTATTATATACACAAATTGGCTGGTTGAATACCTGCATAGCTTCTTCCGATCGAGTACGAACAAACATAGCCAGATTGATTGGTGTTGTCACTTGACGAATTGGATTTCTTGCTTTTAGTTTTATAAAAATGACTAAAAAATTAAGATGAACAACTTTTGTTATAAGATAAAATCTTTTCCTTTATAGTCTTCATTGTCAATTTTATGTTGAATGCCTCTCAATATTGAGAGTCTTGTCATTAAATAGAAAAATATTCAATGTTTACATCCCTAAAGATCCGTCTTCCTATCCCTAAAGATCAACTTTTCTATCCCTCTAAATCTGCTATTCTATCCCACCAAATCTGCTCTTACTAAAGACACTATTATTCTCTTTAACTACTAAATAAAATCTATGTAATTACACTAATATACAACAATATATGATTACATTAATATACAATATTTACATCATGCTAACATCTCCCCTCAAATTGATGCTGGTAGATCAAGAAGCATCAATTTGCCGACTAGAAACTGATGTCGTTGTCGTGCCATTGATTTTGTAAATGCATCAGCTATTTGAATATCACTGGAAACGTGCGGAAGAGTAATGACACCTTTATCTACAGCTTCTCGTATATAATGACAGTCTACTTTGATGTGTCCGCTCATGGTAATCCGGATTAGTAGCAATCTGAATAGCACTTGTATGGTCAGCATGGAGAAGAGTAGGATTAGATTGAGGAAATCCAATCTCAGCAAGTAATCCACAAAGTCACACAATCTCGGAGCAAGCAGTAGACATTGCTCGATATTTAGCCTCTGTTGAAGATTTTGACACGCGGTCTTGCTTCTTACTCTTCCAAGATATCAAAGACTCTCCAAGAAACATGCACCAACCAGTAACTGAACGATGAGTGTCAGAACATCCCACCCAATCAGAATCACTAAAAGCATTAAGACAAATAGGCGAACCACTAGGAAAGAATAACCACGATTAGATGTTCCTCGGAGGTATCGAATGATGCGACGGACAACCACCAAATGAAGATGACGGGGAGCTTGCATGAATTGACTAACTGGTTAAACTGCAAAAGAGATATCTGGCCTGGTAATAGTAAGGTAATTTAAGCTCCTAACTAGTTTCCGAAATATAGTTGGATCAGGAAGAAGATCGCCTTCCTCTCGGCAATACTTTACATTCAATTCTAATGGAGTATCCATGGAGGAGGAATCCTGAAGACCTGCCAAAGAAATTAAATCTTGGGTATATTTGTGTTGATTTAGAAACATACCGGATGAATCATGATGAACTTTCAAATCGAAGAAATATGTAAGAGTACCAAGATCTTTCATATGAAAAGAATCCTTAAGTTGTTGTTGCAGGCTAGTGATTAGTAAAGAATCAATTCCTGTAATAATAATGTCATCGACATATACCAAAAGAAGAACACAACCTGTAGATGTTTTTCGAAGAAACAAAGATGAGTCATAGTTTCTCTGCTCAAAAGAGAATTGT
>NW_025882695.1:0-1628 GCF_002878395.1 Capsicum annuum
ACTCGAAACATATAGTTTTGGCCCATCTTGTGCTATTCCCTTTAGCTTTGTAGGAACATACAATACCATATTTTTTGAATCTCGGGGTCTTATAATGAAACTCGCTCCTTTCACTATCAGTGGTTCTCTTTGTATATACTTCAGTGCTTCACCCGAGTTTTCCTTCAAGGCGTCTATTTCTATCATTGCTTGGCTTGTTGGCCTGCAGTATCTATCGTTAAAAATCATCCCCACGATGTGTGTGTTACTGTGATTAGGAAGTGAATTATCGGTGACATTCGGTGCTTCTTCTTTTTGTATTACGATTGCCTTGCTTTTATTAACTTTTCAATGGCTCTCTTCAGACTCCAACAATTTTCGGTACTGTGACCTTGGATGTTGGAATGGTACTCACACCTTACATTAGGATCAAACCAACTTGCATTCGGATCCACTTTGAAAGACAAAACAGGTTCAATCCATCCTAATTTGACCAATCTCCGCAACAGGCTCGTATATGATTCTCTAATTGGGGTGAAGTTTTCCTTTGGCCTCTGTTCTCTTGTATAGTCTGCCGGAACATACGGATTATGAGGGGCTTATAAATTTTGCTGCCACGGATGAAAACCTTGTGGCACAGGTGCCCGCCATTGTGGACGCTGAGGAGGTCGGGCATACGCTTGAGCATTAAGAACAGCAGGTTGAGGTGTATAATATTGTTGAGGAGGGCTGGGTTGTCCCTGTTGGACATGAACGTAAGGGGAGTTCCATCCCCTTTGGGCATTGCCCAGTCCTGATGCCATCATGGATCCTTCCTCCTTCTTTTTTTGATTTCTGAAACTACCTGATCCACTCTGAATGGCTTGTGTAGTGGCCCTGAGGGCAGTTTGGCTCATGATTTTTCCTGATTTGATTCCATTCTCCACCATTTCCCCAATTTTTATTGCTTCGGAGAAAATTTTACCAACCGCGGCTAGTAAATGATGAAAATAATCGGACTCTTGAGTTTGGAGAAAAACGTCAATCAATTCCTGGTCCTTCAGTGGCGATTTGACTCTAGATGCCTGTTCTCTCTATTTTATGGCAAACTCTCGAAAACTTTCAGATGGTTTTTTCTTCATATTAGCGAGAGAAGTGCGGTCAGGGATAATATCGAGATTGTATTGAAATTGTTGTACAAAATCTTGAGCCATATCATCCCAAACGTGCCAATGGGAGATGTCTTGATCGATAAACCATTCAGAGGCTATTCCCGTCAGACTTTCTCCGAAATAGGCCATAAGCAGCTCCTCTTTCCCTCCTGCTCCTCTAAGTTGATTGCAATACCTTTTTAAGTGGGCCACTGGGTCACCATGACGACTATATTTGTCTTATTTTGGGGTCTTGAACCCTATTGGCAAATAAACATTAAGGAACATACTCTTTGAAAGAGACGCTTTTGTGTCCTCCCAATCCTTGTATGTTTCTCATACTCTGCTCCAGACTCCTCAGTTTTCTAGCTATCTCTTCTTGTTCTTCATTCATAATAGCCTTCTCAATCACGATATGAGACTCAGGCTGATGAGTGGGCTGATATGAATTTACGGTTTTGGATGCCAATTTAGGAGGATAGACTTGATCATGATTTAGCTCGTTGATAGGCTTCTGTA
>NW_025882696.1:0-2891 GCF_002878395.1 Capsicum annuum
TGTGGTATTCATCATATTACAAAGCTCCTGTCGCCATAGCACCTAGATTAATGCATTTGAGAAAAAGACGTCGAGTTGTACAGCTAATCCTTAATTTTGGAACAAATTTCATGTAATAGGTATCTGGCACACCAAACGACATGTGCCCTGAGCTCCTTGCCGGCATACCCTGTGGCTATAAATCTGATATATGGTCACTTGGTAAGAAATAAGAATGTTGATGAAGCAATGTATTTCAGCTCTTTATATCATGTCCCTAATACTAACACTTTCATGTAATTTTAGGATACTGTATGTTTGACATTGCTGCCCATCGACCCCCGTAAACAATACCTCGAAAAGTTATACTTGCTACACAAAAAAAAAAAAGAGAAGTTCTTTATCCTGATATCTTCTATATGATATAGTGACATTGTAAATCCAACAGGACAAAACTGGACTTATCAACAAAATAAACCGGGGTTTGTTCTCACCACTTCCGATTATATACTCCTCCACCTTGTAAGTATCTTCCTTGTCAGCACGCCACAAGTATAACAAATCAGTCAGTTGACAAAGCGGATTTAATTCTTGCAGGAAACAGATAATAAAAAGCATGCTAAGGAAAACTCCGGAACACCGATCTATACAGTGAGTACGAGCTACATATGTTTAAATGTTATTCTTTCCGTTTCAATCTGTTAAGTCTTATTTTCCTTTTTAGTCCGTTTAAAAGCGAATGTTTATTTCCATTTACAACAACTCCTTAATTCTAACTTTCTACGTGGCATGTTTAAAGATCACAAACTTAAATTACATTTTGATAAATTCTGCATACCTTTATTTTAAGACCACAAGATTCAAGTCTTCTTTTCTTTCTTAAACTTCGTGCCAAATCAAAACCAGAAAAACAAAATGAAACGGAGGGAGTATTAAATTGAGATTTATCTTGATATATTTTTTTACCTCTACTTATAGGCTGCCGAGCTGTTGAGACATCAACATTTGCAACCATACCTCCTCTTGTGTCACAACCCTTCTTCTGCGTTTCTTCCTGCGAAGTCCCCGAGCAGAACGAAAGAGAAAACACGACCATCACCTGGAAAATCTATCAGTATGAGAGGTAGCAGAGACAGACAGTTGAAGCTAAAAGAGAAGAGAAATGTCCTTTACTTTGACGAAAGTGATAACATTCAGCCAAGAAACTTATCTGACAATTATAACACGTTCCTAGCCAAACTTGACACTAAGAGAGTCGATCCAACAAGCTACTCGGTTAGGATCTCTCAAGATAGTGAGGATTCTAAAAGTGGGGAGATGAGTGAGGCAGCTATTTGCAATGGATATGATCAACAGGAGCCTATCTCACAAACAGAAACTATGATCACTCCAAGCTCGTCAAGTTCAAGGGAAAAAACATGGTCCGAGGAACAAGAGCATGTTTCACCGGAGCATGTTAGTCGATTTGACGAGGGTGATACGAAGAATAACAAGACAAAAGAGCTTGAGGTGTTGAGCAGTTACTGGACCATGAGGAAGCAGATATAGTGGAATGTATCTCCGCAAAATCTAGCAGAATGACATTTTCTGATGGAAGATTCAACGATAAAACACGATCCTTCGATGAAGAAAGCACTTCATCTAATTCACAGTCGGCAAAACCAGATACAGAGGCAGCACCAAGATGCTGTGTTGCTGAAACTGAAAATGGTAGCGAGTGTAGAGAAGTTGCTATTGACTGCTTGTCAACTGAAAGCGATGGTTCACTTCTACACAAAGACGAGCCAGAAAAGAAAGCCACCGCGGTTTATGACACCAAACAGGCTAAGAAAGACGCTCTTCGAGCACTGGATGAGAAGGTTTGTCACCAGCCGCATTAGCTAGTAATGAGGACAAAGACGACTGGGATAATCCCACTGAACAAAGAGCTGAAGCTTTAGAGTCTCTTTTGGAGGTTTGTGCGCGACTACTTAAGCAGGAAAAAATCGATAAGCTTGCTGGTGTGCTGAAACCATTCGGGGATGATGAAATGACGTCTAGAGAAACAGCAATCTGGTTGACAAAAAGTCTCATGACTGCACGAAAGTTGTCCAAGGGGTCGTGATGTTGCACAAAACCTGTCTTTTGACCTATAGAACGAGCCTCTGTCTTACGTAAATCATCAAGTATTGTTGGACTAAACTATTCCTCGAGGCTTAAAGTGGTTGAGCATCCCTTAGTTTTGATTCTATTGTTGTAGGACAGTTGATGGAGCTTTGAAGATTATATATAATGTACTTTTAAAGATGATTTCTACTCTATGATGATACTTACCACATTTTCTACTGTTAGTTTTTTCTCCAAAACTACCTGCAGATAAAGATTATACATTTCTTCAGCTTCTTAGATATGATTGTGTTATTATCGGAGTCGATTTCTAATATAGTCACTCAACTAATAGTATTATCTCAGAAAGTCACGTTCAGAGAATCAAGAAGAAAGGTGATTTTCTGAGGTAATAACTATTAGCTGGGTGACTATCTAAGAGGTCAGCGCGATATTATAGTTGTCTTATAGAAAAAAGTATCAACAATCAAACTATTCCTTTTAATATTCCATTCCTCCAACCTCATGTTCTTGTGAAATGAATTTAATATTTTTAAATTTTTTGTTTATATACTATTATTATAGTTTCCCTCATGCAGATTTTGCTAATTTATAATAATTCTATCTTGATTGTCATAATTTATTGGTATGATGTTACTTTTCTTATACTTTTCCTTGTCCCGTTCAAAGTCCTCTCGCTCCCTTTCCCTGTCAGATATCCTACCACTATCACGTTCATGAGACTTTAGTCTTCCTTGATCCTTACTCTTGATAAAATTTATTGTCCTTTATCTGTGACATTTATTTTTCTTTCATGTCATTGATTT
>NW_025882697.1:0-1211 GCF_002878395.1 Capsicum annuum
TTTGAAATTCATATTATTTTAATATTGATAAATAATTTATGAAATAAAAATAAAATTCTATCATATTTAGATAATTTCTTCTTTGAGGAAAAGTTTTGAACTTCTGAATCAATTAGAATTTTGTCTTATATATGTAAAAAGAATTTCAATAATATTTTGGTCAACTTTAACACAGAAAAGTTGTCACTTCTTCTGCTATACTTTTCTTCTTATCTTGATTATGATTGAAGTCTTATTCTTTCATTCATTATCATCAGTGATAAATTTAAAGGTTGTATATAAATTATACGCAATCAACAATTAACAATGGTTTATTTCCTTTTAACAATTTCTTGTGTTTCTCTTTCAACTGAAAATTTCTGATTGAAAAATTAATCAAAAAATTGGAGAAGACAGGTGGGTTGCTGCCGAATGAAGTAGCTGTAAAAATGAAATGTTTATCTAGCCTAAAAATTAAAATTTATATTATGAAAATGGGGATTCTCTTTTTTGTTGCCATAAGTTTGCTCCTTTCTAAAGTATTTCATAGTTTTTATGCAATTTTTTAAGCTTATAGGATATATATTGGATTAAAAAAAAGTACTTTGAACTCCATTTGGTTTTGAAGTCTTTATTTTTTTATTTTTTTTATTTTCTATTTGAACTACATACAAATTTGTCTTGCATTCTTTTCTATTTTGAATTATGAATAAAAAGACTTCTATGATAACAATTAGGGGTGCTCATCAGTTGGTTTATAGTTCGATTTTATGTATTATCGATTGATTTATTAGTTTTTGATTTCTAAACATGCTAAATTAATAACCAAATAAGATACTCCCTCCGTCCCAAATTACCCGTCCCAAATTGAGGTGACATATTGATTAAGAAAAATAATAAATTACATGATTAGTTTACCATAGTACCCCTATAATTAAATGATATTTACATTTTAATTTAAAGAAAAAGTAATTAATGCAAAGGGTAAAACATGAAAAAAAAAATTGTCTCTTCTTGATTAATAAAAAAAGACAAGTAAAATGGGACATCAAATTAGAAAATTTGGGACAGGTAATTTGAGATGGAGGGAGTATTTCTTATCGATTTGGTCCTTGGGTTCGATTTCAGTTAACCAATATAAAAAATGCTCATTTTTGTACATGATATGAAAATGTTCATAATTAAAGAATTTGTTAACCTATACAAAAGTAGTTTAATATTTCGTTTATGCA
>NW_025882698.1:0-1263 GCF_002878395.1 Capsicum annuum
GGGTGGGGGTAGGAATACAAATTTGCTATGCTGGCTGCGTATGTTTTTGGCAATAGATATGCCTATTGATTTAAAGGTCATCAGTGCAAGTTCTTCTCGGAAGATAAAAGGGAACCGATACCTGTCTTTCTCTAACTTTTTGCACTATTCTGCATCTTTTTGATGCCAGCAATGAAATTTCTCATTACTTCATCAAAAAAAAGAAAAAGGGAACAAATACTCAACAGATAGGCGTGGTGTATTGGCTACTAAAAATAAGTGTTACATGTACAAACAACTCTCAACTGATTAAAGAGAGGCACATCTTCTGCAACGGCAGACAAGGTATCGGGAATCAAACTTATCACCACATCCTGAAACAGGTTTGCTCAACATAATGTATAACTGCAAGGTGCTCTGTTTCTAACTAAGCATAGTTATGATTTATTGATGTTAAATACATCGTGGTTTTCTTTCTAGGCAGTATTTCTCGCGCAGATACTTCTAAAGTTGTGCTGGTTCGCAGATTAAAGCAGAGCAAATAGACTACATAGAAAAAGTGTTGTTTTCCAACGTTTTCGGGTACAAGAATCTGTAATTTGACACAATAACTTCAACACTAGTTCAAGTTTAAAACAAGAACATTATGAAGTTGATACGGGTGTACCAAACTGTCCAACAAGTTCTACAAGCTGTCCAACAAGTTCACGATCATTCACACGTAGCTAAGCTCGGGAGTTACAAAAACTCCAAGCTATGTTCATGCAAATGGCCGTGTGTGAGTTGGTACTTGAGCCTTCCAATGGATTAAAGGTTTTTAAGTGTGAAGAGAAGCCTTGAAGTGTAATAAACTTGCACTCCAAGGCCATCCCTTGGCAAGGGTAGGATGGTCATTTGTTATCTCCTTTTGTGGACTAATATAAATAGATAGTGTTAGGATTATTTTGGAATTGGTCCATTCATGATATTTTGAGAACACAAGACTTGTAATATTTTGAACTTCTCTCTTCCATTGGAGCAGCTCAAAACCGAAATTCCCAATTAGAGTGACACTTGGGTTGAATCTTGGCTAGAAACTAGGATCTTGAGGTCATTGAGTTCCTCTTGGTCCAACTAAGAGTTTGGTAATAATATTCTTTAGTCTTAGGGTCCTTTCATGTTGTTAGGGTTTTTAGATTCTTGAATATTGTATGTCAAGTTACTATCTTTAATTTGTAATCTTGTTGTTTGTGTGGTAACATAATGAAGCCGTGTGGGGCCATTTTCGATTCACTGTAGTTGCTG
>NW_025882699.1:0-2419 GCF_002878395.1 Capsicum annuum
GACACGCTAGACACAACGCTGGCGTCGAGGATATCATCAGCATTTATTATATCTGTTGACACGCAAGACACAACGCTGGCGTTGAGGATATCATCATCTTTTCATGAATCAATATCTGAATACATTAAGAGCATACGATTTGGAGGGACGCCTTTAGGTTGCTATCTAAGGATGAATGATATATAAGATTTCCTAGCAATTGACAATTTGAAGGTTATCTATAAGTCATATTATTTGAATTAGGATAGTGTGCAAGATCACCTATGAGTTGATAGCCTATAGGTCATCCGTAAGCCACAATAACATCCTAACCGGATAATGTGCAAGATTGTCCAAAAGTTGATAGTTCAAAGGTTATCCGTAAGTCGCAACTAAATCCTTACTGGAGGATATGCAAGATTGTCAAATTGATACGTCCAAGGGTTCTCTATAAGCCGCGTCATATCCAAGATCGATTATATGCAGGATTACCCAAAGATGATCAATGTGAGAGATTATCTATAAGTCATATTATATCCAAGGTCGGATGATATGCAGGAACACCTGAAAGTTAGCGATTGGAGGGACATCTGTAAGTCATCTCTTATCCAAAGTCGGATGATGTGCAGGATTACCTAAAAGCTAGAAATTCAAAGGATATCTATAAGTCGCCTCGTATCCAATATCAAATAATCCGCAACCTCATCTGAAGATTGATAATTTAGGAAAAATTTATAAATCGATCATCGGCTACAATCGGAGAGGTTATTATGCCACATACAACAAGTGATATAGGTAACCAAAAGGGTCATCCCACTTTGAAAACATATTCGCTCGACAGATGAGCTAATTATACAACAACCAAGGAGGTTGTTGTGTCTGTTATTGTGAGTTATTTCCCATCAAATAGGTACAATAAAGGATGACTTCACTTTTCAGGCCACAACTCATGTGGAAATATAGTAAAAGATTACTTACCTCTTTCGTGAACTATGTTTAACACTAACACTTTTTGCTTAAAGCATTGTTGAGAGCATCCAAGAGGATAAAAATCTAAAATAAAAACCATAGGTGCGGACGACTTCAGGTAGGACGCAGCACAATGTGGAACTCTTTCTTAACAGCAAAACAGGACATAGTCTAAAGAGAGACGTCAAACTCTATGGACGCGAGCTAAAGGATGATAACCACCACCATCCAACCATACCCCTGTTAGAAGGCATGTGGGTATTTCAGGATATTTTGGTTTCAGCTTCACCTTTGGGATATTGTTAAACTCATGCCGAGGTTAACCTTCTCTTTTTTTCAAATTCAGGTTGCAACACACTTAGAGTTTTGGAAATTATGTCCAGGTAAGTTCTTGACTATGGATGTGAAGGATTCCATATTCATGGTCAAGAGGTTACAAGCCTCTTTTCTATAACTCCACTCATTTCGAGCCAAAAATGGTCTGAAATAAAAGACTATCTTTTCTACCGATTGAGTCAAACTACAAGCAGTCTGATTTCCTGAAATCTTAGGGATATGTAGGCTGGGATCTATGTAGAAAACTCGACTGCATTTCAACCTCCCCCCTAATTCCTTTATTCTCCAGTTTTTTGGTTTTATCAAACACTCTAAACCTGAGATAGCTTGTGAATTTTTTGAAAATCGTGCTTTAAATCAAGCTCTATGAACTACAAGTGGCCTAAATTCTCATGTAACCTGAGATATATAGGAAACTTAATACCGAGGTCTGGCCATGACTCTATGAAACTCATGCGAAAATCAACCTCTTTCAGATTCAAATCTATGGTCGAACAAAAATTAGGAACGTCAACCTCCCTTTGCCCAGGGTTACTTACATCCACCCTACCCAAAGGAAGGGGGCAGCTGTTGACACCTAATTTTTGCCCTTCACAACTAAATTCAATCCTGATTTTCTTCAGTTTTTAATAAACCAAAATAATTATTTCATCCAAATAAAAAAAAACTTAAAATATTTTTTGTACGTGATTTTGTCATTTTAAGTAGCGATTATATACTATCGTGTTCAGTTATCCGAGATTATATAATTTGTTACTTAAATATTTATTTTACAAAATATCGGATTTAATTAAGGCTTATCTTGAAAATAAACTTAAATGATTAAAATCTTAATTTAAATATAATTTATTCTCAAAAATAATTTATTTGAATAAATATGCATTCATTTTATTAAATCAAGAAGCTCAGGATAAAAAAAAGGTATTAAGTCGTATCGAATTTGAATTTAATTTAGCCAATCCATTAGATTTGACCATAATTAAAAATTGATCATAATTGCAATGCAATTCATCAATTAATTTTTAATTTGGTCAAAATAAATAAATATGACTAAATTTTAAATTCCAATTGGGGTTATATTTTAAATAACCCCAAAATTCTCAAGAACTCTCATAACTTTTACCCAATTCCCACC
>NW_025882699.1:2519-3831 GCF_002878395.1 Capsicum annuum
CAATTTTGAAATTCAAAGATTGTACTACATTGTACTATTTCCCCTCACATTATCTTCCACCTCACCTTATCTTTAATTTTTACATTCCAAAAACCCCCCTAAATGCTTTTTCTCCCACATTGGTAGATGACAAGAAATAAATCTCTATCCTTTTCTATAAATACTTTTGTCCCACATTGGTGGAAAAGGGAAAAAAATACCTCATTCTCTCCTATAAATACTACCACTACTTTGGTAGAGAGAAGAGGGGGGAGGAAGAAAAAAAAAGGCTAGAAAGGAGAAAAAAATCCTTTTGAGCAAAAATAGTTATTTTTATTTAGTAAAAATTTTTGTTTCATAAAGTTGATCGACTAATCAAAATTTTTGAGTTGCCGGCAACGTTCTTCGGTGGTGGTTGATTCCAACGAAGCTCGTAGTCTCGTTTTGCTGCCCTCCAAAAGGTAAACACACCTTTTTTCTTTTTAGTTTTTATTATTGTGTCACATAAACAATATCAAACTCTGTGAGCAACATCTACCATTTCGCGAGTCTGCCTGTGGGCATAGGCTTCTGAAAAATATACTTTAAAGGATCCATACGAGAGATAAGGTAAGTAGTATAAGATGACAAGTAATGTTTCAGCTTTTGGGCTACCCAAGTTAAGGTGCAGCACGTCTTCTCAAGAAGAGTGTACTTAGCCTCATAAGTGGTAAATTTTTTGCTGAGGTAGTAGATGGCTTGTTCTTTTCTACCCATGACATCATGTTGGCCCAATACATAGCCAAAAGAATTGTCTAACACAGACATGTACAATATCAAGGGTCTGCCTGGCTCTGGAGGAACCAAAATAGGCGGATTCGACTAGTATCTCTTAATTCTGTCAAATGCCTCTTGACATTCTTCAGTCCATTCAACTTTAGCATTCTTCTTCAATAACTTGAATCTTGGTTCACAGGATGTTGTAAGCTGAACAATGAATCTACTGATATAATTCAACCTTCCAAGTAAGCTCATCACCTCTATTTTATTTTTTGGTGGAGGCAAATCTTGAATAGCTTTTATTTTTTACGGATATAGCTCAATGCCACGTCGACTGACTATAAAACCCAAGAGTTTTCCTGATGGAACTCCAAATACACATTTTGATGGGTTAAGTTTGAGATCATACCTCCGAAGCCTTTCAAAGAATTTTCTCGAATCTTTGACATGATCAGATTGCTCTCTCAACTTAATGACCACGTCGTCTACATAAACTTCAATCTCTTTGTGCACCATGTCATGAAACATGTAACACCCCGTACTTAATTACGTGCATTAGTCATTGTTATATGTG
>NW_025882700.1:0-1562 GCF_002878395.1 Capsicum annuum
TGATTTTAGTTTCCCTAACATCTTCTTGATTCCCTAGATTTATTGGCTCAGTCTTATTCAAATTAGGATTCGGTTTGTCTTCAAACTGTTCCAAGTCTTTGGTTATTTCTTCTAGTGCTTTTTCTTCATCATATTCTCCATCCTGCTTCATTACATCTTGATTAGTTTGGATTTTAAGATCAGGCTAAAAATTCTGCATGCATGTCATGTCATTAAAATCAGCATAAAGAGAACTGTATACGAAAAGAAAAACAAAATATATTAGACACGAAACAAAAGGGACATTGCATTTCATTAAATAAAAAGATAGAAGGGTTTAAACATAGATGCCAACATAACATAAACAAACTAAAATTCGAATTACAACCCTGAAATAACTCGGATAAACAGAAAGAAAAACAAAATAAACTACCAAAACTCCCTCTTGACGGGGAGAGGAGTGACTTCCCAATTATTGAGCCAGACATCTGGACCTATGAATTGCACGTCTGTCATACTGGTACCTTCTCCTGCTTCGACCATATCAACTTCAATAAAAAGGTTCTGGAAGTCATCAACCAATTCAACTTCAAATTCCACATACTTTGTGACGCCGCTCTTAATAAATGATTTACTGAGTAGTGGCATTGGGCGAGGGAGTGACCATGTTTCCTTTTTTCTTTCCTTGGCTTTCTTCAGATCTTCTGCTGTAGGCTCAAATCCCAGACCAAACGTGCCCATGTTCTCACTCGGACATATGGGATGAACTATACCGTGCAGAGACACTCCCAAACTCTTTCCTGGCTCAAATCCGTATTTCCAAAGTTCACTCACCATCATGATAGAAGCAGAAGACAATTACAGTCCCGGTATAGCCTGCCATTCAAGGATACGATTCACTGGCACTGTATAAAAAATTTGATAGACGAATGTTTCCTCTACGTTATTTGCTTCAATAAGAGACAAGGGAGAATTTTCGTAGGCTGACAAATCTCCTTCACCATGAATAACTACTTCTTGCCTGTCATGCTTAAATTTAATCATTTGGTGCAGTGTAGATGCAACCGCCTTGGCCTTGTGGATCCACGGTCTTCCTAACAACAGATTGTAAGAGGATTCTACATTCAATACTTGAAAATCTATGGCGAACTCAACAGGCCCTATGGCCAACATTAGTTCTATTTCGCCAATGGAATTTGATTTTGCATCATCGAAAGCCCTAACACATACATTGTTGGGCCTGATCCTGTCAGCACCAATATTCAACTTTTGTAAAGTAGAAATAGGGCAAATATTTGCACCTGAACCTCTATCAATCATAACATGAGTGACGTAGAAATTTTTACACTTCACTCTAATGTAAAGGCCCCGATTATGCCGTGTACCTTCAACAGGCAATTCATCGTCAGAAAAGCTGATCCGATTGACCTCAAAGATTTTCCCAACCATTTTCTCAAGTTGGTTGATTGTAATCTCCCTTGGAACATATGCTTCATTTAATACCTTCAGTAAAACATCACGATGCTCCTTGGAGTGCAACAGCAAAGATAAAAGGGAAATTTGAGCAGGGGTTTTCTTCAGCT
>NW_025882701.1:0-1535 GCF_002878395.1 Capsicum annuum
CCACGTAGAATCGGAGGTCATATTTGTGCAGTTTTGAATAGTGAAAAGTCATATTTGTGCACTGTCAAAGTTTAAGGTCATAGTTATAATTTAGTGTCCAGTTTAGGGTCATATTTATGTATTATGACATTTAAAATCTCAAAACAACAACTTACTGGACATAACAAGTTCCTTCTAATTTATGCATTATGGAGAAAACTTTCACCTCTTTTCTCTTATCACTCTTGTTGCTTCATTGTGTTATGGCTATTTCAGCCATGACCCATACCAACGTTACCACTGATCAATTAGCTCTTCTCTCCCTTAAATCCCAAATCATTTCAGACCCCTTTCACTACTTGAATGAAAGCTGGTCTTCCACTACGTCTGTTTGCCATTGGGTTGGAGTCACTTGTGGCTCTCGCCATCAGAGAGTGAAATTCTTGAATCTTTCCAACATGGCTCTAACAGGCAAGATTCCCTGTGAACTTGGAAACCTCACATTTCTTGTTTTTCTTAACTTGGGAAGCAACAATTTCCATGGAAATTTGCCTCGAGAAATGGCAAGTTTGCACCGGCTTAAGGTTCTTGATTTAAGTTTCAACAGCTTCAGCGGGGAGGTTCCCTCTTGTTTGTTTTTTTTACACCAACTTCAATTTCTAAGTCTTAGGAATAATAGTTTCACGGGTTCACTCCTCTCTTCATTTTCTAACATTTCAAAGCTTGAAACGTTGGATTTGGCATTCAATTCCTTAGATGGTCAAATCCCGAAAGAGATTGGTGATGTTGAATACCTGAGAAATTTAAACTTGTATGGAAACAATCTCATAGGCTCCATTCCTCCTTCACTCATGAATGCCTCAAGGTTAGAGACTTTAGATTTATCTCGAAATTTACTTCAAGGAAATATTTCAGAAGGAATTAGCAATCTTCACAACCTGAACTTCTTGTCCATACAAGATAATCATCTTACCGGTTCTATTCCATTCACAATTTTCAATATTTCGAAAATCAAAGTCCTTGCATTTACAAAGAACAGCCTATCAGGAGATCTTCCTAATGGTTTATGCAATGATCTCACAATACTGAAAGAGCTTTATCTGTCTTATAACAAGCTTCACGGACGTATGCCTACAAGCTTGTCAAATTGTTCACAACTTCAAATGTTGTCTTTATCATACAATGAGTTTGATGGTCCAATACATAGTGAAATTGGAAAATTGAGTAACTTGCAGGAATTGTATCTCGGATATAACCATTTCACAGGTATGTTCCTGTTGCATTAACTATCTTATGACTGTTAGTAGTATTGCATTAATTCTTCCTTGTACAAATAATTTATTGCGCATGAATTTCAGGGATAATTCCATTAGAACTGGGAAATCTTGTTAATTTGATGAAGTTAGACATGGGGTATAATCAGATTTCCGGCTCTGTCCCGATATCCATATTCAATATCTCCTCATTGCATTATCTTTCACTAGGGAAAAACAATCTCAAGGGATCCTTACCACTGGACATTGGAAACTTAACAAAGATGCAATTTTTATATCTTA
>NW_025882702.1:0-3314 GCF_002878395.1 Capsicum annuum
CTCTTTAAAGAGCTTTTGATCACTGGTCATATGATTTGTGCATCCGCTATTAATCAACCTATTTTCAGAAGTGCTTTTGCCAGCAAAACAAGTTGTTACAAACAATTGCTCTTCTTGATATTGATTTGCAGCATCCGTGGCTTCTTCTTGTTGTATTTGTGACTTTCATATCCTCTCCATATGTCTTAGTTGACCATATTTATTGCACTTGACATCTGGTCTCCACCAACATTTCTGTTGAGAGTGGTTTGTCTTGTTTCAATGAGGGAAGGGTGGATTACTTTCAATCTGATTGTTGTAATTATTGCCTTGCCTTTGTTTCTGGTTCTTTTTCTTTTTCTTGTATGACTCGTTTTGTGATTTAGCTTAAAATGAACCTTCAACAGAACCTTCTTCCCTCATGATTCTCCTTTGCTCCAATGCCTGCAAAGCTTTAACAAGTTCTGCCAAGGTAATGCTTGACAGATCTTTAGAATTCTCTAAAGAGAGATTATGGCTTCATATTTCTCAGGAAGTGTGACAAGAATTTTTCGAACAATTCTTTCATCTGCAAAATCCTTACCAAACAATCTCACCTTGTTAGCTAAGTCGAGTAACTGATCTGCATAATCTTTTATAGTTTCTGATTCTTTCATTCTCTTTATTTCAAATTTCCGAATCAAATTCATCACTTGCATATTCTGCACTCGTTCATTTCCTTGGTATTTCTTTTTGAGATACTCCTAAATTTCTACAGCAGACTTTATTTGCATAATTCTGGTAAGAATTGAAGGAGATACTGCTGAGAAAAGGCATGCTTTGGCTTTGGCTTTCCCGGTCTTTCTCTCCTTGTGATGTTTCATCTAATTCGTTGTTGGATTAGCTCCAAGAGGAGTTACTTCATAGTCCTCCTCTATTACTTCCCGGAGATCCAGTGCCTCAAGATGAACCGTCATTCTAATTCCCAAGCTTGATAATTCTCACCATTGAAGGCAGGTGGAGTTAGAAGGCTCGTTTCCGAATTTATTTTCTATAAACTATTTAAGATTATAGTTTAAAGAATGGCTATATAGAAAGAACTTGTGTTTTTGATTCACTCTCTTCTCACAGGTCCCTCAAGATGGCAATGCTTGTGATACTAATCTGTATAAGAGGAAAACAGATCTTGAAAGGAAAAGAAAGAGCAAAAGGCTTAATAATGTTTTCATTAATCACCGCCACATTTATACATAATATTATAACTGAAAATGCTGAATAAAAGGAGTAAAATAAGCTATCATTATCTCTAAAAATTATAGCGTAAAAATCAGCAACTGTAATAAAATCAAATTCTTCATGATTGCAGCCTTATTTAGCTAAACTTAATCCAACTTTAAAGCTGTACTTTAAATTACAACAACTATTACAGCTAATCTTCAGCTTTTGAGGCACTAGTCTTAACAGCTATAAAGAATTGCCCAATGTCAACACATTTATTAGAGAACATACAACAAAGCTTGGGATCAGCTACAAACCAAAAGTGTAAAGAATATCAATGTACGTAGTATTTGCTAGGATCTGGAGCATCAAAGAAACAAACTCTAAAAAACTACCACTGTGTTTACCTCTACCAACATAATATTAAGTTTTACATAAAGAAGGATAAACTAAAGCACTTCAAATTATATGGCTTTTTATATGATGTATAGAAAATAGAAACTTATAGAGGTGAACATTGACTGGTAGATATATATTCTTTACCTTTAGCTTTCTTTTAGAGCATACAATACATTGGACAATATTGGCGGTGTTAGAACATGAGTAGTAGAAGGAATAGTAATGTAGTTTTCTACTTAGAAAAGGATTGAAATGTAGTGTCTATAAATAGGGTCTCAGTATAGTAATGTAGTAACAATTAATTAAACCCATCTCTCTCAAAACCGATGTCCTTTTCAGTGTAAATGGAGAGGGGGGAGGGGGTTAGCTGAAGCTTCCAAAGGATCTGTTGAGGTTAATAGCTAATTTGTCTTGATACATATACAGATAAAGTTAGGTTCTCATGTATTTTTTCTTCATGGAGGTCTATATTGCCAACTATCCACTCACATCCATGGTGCCTACTATCTTGTGATCACACAGATGAAAACGAAGAATATGAAGTGTTATTGTTTACATGATAAAAAGGTTCACTACCTTGAGGTTAGTCCAGAGTGCATCTGTAACAAGTTCCGAGGATCTTCCCATGGATGGTTAGCTTCAACTGATATACACTCTCCAAGAATCTGTCTCTTTAACCCTTTCACAAAGTTTAAATCTCCCTTTCACCGCGATATATGTTTCCTGTTAAGAGAAAATACTGTGCAGACAAGCTTGACACTGCATATGAGCTTGAACCTTGTGATGGCCAGACAAACACTTACTTTAAATCTGAAGTTTCTATTCATTATGGCTATTTAGACAAACTTGTCCTATCTTTAAGTCCTATCAAATCTAATTGCATGGTTGCTGCTATCTGAGGTAAAAATCGTAACTACTTGGCCTACTGTAAACTTGGAGATAAAAGCTGGGCATGCATTGCCAAAGGTATGATCCTATATAATGATGTCATTTTTGATCACGACCAAAAGTTATTATATGATGTGAGAATGATTTCGCCATCCTTAAGGCTTGTGATTGTGCATTTATCAGACTTGAATTTTACCTCATTTTTTGTCACAAATCTGAGACACACTCAGCAAACTATATTTGAAACTATCAACATAGTGCACATCTTTAATTGCATGATTTTTGGCAATCGTTCCAATACCTAGAATAAATAACTTTTTACCATCACCAAAGGAGACACTGCCTCCTTTATGAGCTTTGAGCGAGAAGAAGTCTTCAATTTTTTTAGTCATGTGTTTGGAGTAGCCACTATCCATATACCAATGGTGACTACTTTCTCTTGCTCTAGTCTGCAAGCAAAGTCATTTGTTAACTTTGGGAACCCATTGCAGTTTGAGTCCCCAGTAAGGAGACAAAGGAAAAGTAAGATTCTTCGTAGTCCAAGCAGGTAATTTTGCATTATGGATCTTTGATTCAGAAAACTTATTCATTTTTCTCACAACAGCTATTCTTGCTGGATAGAAATCTTTTACACGTTCATTTTTACCACAATGAGTACATGTAGGAAAAGAGAGGTTATTCAACTAGAAAAGTAAGAGTTGCGCAAAGAAGATGAAGGAAATATCCTTTTGAAGAGCATTAACTGGAAATCTCTGCCTTTATAGGCTTACAAACTCTAAAAGATCCAAGACTCTACTTGACTAAAAACTAGGAACCATATCAGAAAAAATAGCAACTGAATCCGAAAATAT
>NW_025882703.1:0-4120 GCF_002878395.1 Capsicum annuum
TCCCATTTTTCAGGAGGGTCCTGAAAATAAAGTAAAATCCTATTTTTCAGAAGGGTCTTGAACAGCATGTAAAATCCCGTTTTTAATGACGGTCCTGAAAAGGCAAGTAAAGTTCCCATTTTTAAGGAGGGTCCTGAACAGAAAGTAAAATCCCATTTTTCAAGAGTGTCCTGAACATAAAGTAAAATCCTATTTTTCAGGAGGGTCCTGAACAGAAAGTAAAATATCATTTTTCAGGAGAGTCCTAAACAGCAAGTAAAATTTCATTTTTCTGGAGGGTCCTGAACAGCAAGTAGAATCCTATTTTTCAGGAGGGGCCAGAACAGCAAGTAAAATCCCATTATTCAGAAGTATCCTGATCATAAAGTAAAATCTCATTTTTCAGTAGAGTCCTGAAAATAAAGTAAAATCACATTTTTCAGATGGGTCCTGAACAGAAAGTAAATTTCTATTTTTCAGGAGGGTCCTGAACAGAAAGTAAAATCTCATTTTTCAGGATGGTCCTGAACAGCAAATAGAATCCCATTTTTCTGGAGGGTCCTAAACGGAAAGTAAAATCCCATTATTCAGGAGGGTCCTAAACAGCTGGTAAAATCTAATTTTTTAGGAGGGTCCTGAACAGCAAGTAAAATCCCATTTTTCAGGAGGGTCCAGAAAAGCAAGTAGAATCCCATTTTTCAGGAGGGTCCTGAACAGAAAGTAAATCTCATTTTTTAGGAGGATCCTGAATAGCAAGTAAATTTCCCATTTTTCAGGAGGGTCCTAAACAGAAAATAAAATCCCATTTTTCAGGAGGGTCCTAAACAGAAAGTAAAATCCCATTTTTCAGGAGGGTCCTGAACAACAAATAGAATCCCATTTTTCTGGAGTGTCCTGAACGAAAAGTAAAATCCTATTATTCAGGAGGGTCCTAAACAGCAAGTAGAATCTCATTTTTCAGGAGGGTCCTGAACAACAAGTAGAATCCCATTTTTCAAGAGGGTCCTGATAATAATGTAAAATCTCATTTTCAGGAGGGTCCTGAACATAAAGTAAAATCATATTTTTCAGAAGGGTCCTGAATAGAAAGTAAATTCCTAATTTTCAGGAGGGTCCTGAACAGAAAGTAAAATCTCATTTTTTAGGAGGGTCCTAAACAGCAAATAGAATCCCATTTTTCTACAGGGTCGTGAACGGAAAGTAAAATCCTATTTTTCAGGAGGGTCCTGAACATAAAGTAAAATTCCATTCTTTCGGAGGGTCCTGATCATAAAGTCAAATCCTATTTTTGAGAAGGTTCCTGTACATAAAGTAAAATCACATTTTTCAAGAGGGTCTTGAAAAGAAAGTAAAATCTCAATTTTTAGGAGAGTCCTGAACATAAAGTAAAATCCTATTTTTTAGGAGGGTCCTGAACAGCAAGTAGAATCCTATTTTTCATGAAGGTCCTCAACTGCAAGTAGAATCGCATTTTTCAGGAGGGTCGTGATCATAAAGTAAAATCCCATTTTTCAGGAGGGTCCTGAACATAAAGTAAAATCACATTTTTAAGGAGGGTCCTGAATAAAAAGTAAATTCCTATTTTTCAGGCGGTTCCTGAACAGAAAGTAAAATCTCATTTTTCATGAGGGTCCTGAACAGCAAATAAAATTCCATTTGTCTGGAGGGTCCAGAACGGAAAGTATAATCCCATTATTCAGGAGGGTCCTAAACAGCAAGTAAAATCCCATTTTTCAGGAGGGTTCTGAACATAAAGTAAAATTCTATTGTTCAGGAGATTCCTGAACAGCAAGTAGAATCCCATTTTTTAGGAGGGTCCTGAACAGTAAGTAAAATTTTCATTTTTCAGGACGGTCCTAAACAGAAAGTAAAATCCCATTTTTCAGGAGATTCCTGAACATAAAGTAAAATCCTATTTTTCAGGAGGGTCTAGAACAGAAAGTAAAATATCATTTTTCAGATGCGTCCTGAACAGAAAGTAAATTCCTATTTTTCAGGAGGGTCCTGGCACTGAAAGTAAAATCTCATTTTTCAGGAGGGTCCTGAACAGCAAATAGAATCCAATTTTTCTGGAGGGTCCTGAACGGAAGGTAAAATCCCATTATTCAAGAGGGTCCTAAACAGCTAGTAAAATCTCATTTTTTAGGAGGGTCCTGAACAGTAAGTAAAATCCAATTTTTCTGAAGGGGCCAGAAAAGCAAGTAGTATCCCATTTTTCAGGAGGGTTCAGAACAGAAAGTAAAATCTCATTTTTCAGGAGGGTCCTGAACAGCAAGTAAATTTCCCATTTTTCAGAAGGGTCCTTAATAGAAAGTAAAATCCCATTTTTCAGGAGGGTCCTGAACAGAAAGTAAAATCCCATTTTTCAGGAGGGTCCTGAACAGCAAATAGAATCCCATTTTTCTGGAGTGTCCTGAAAGAAAAGTAAAATCCTATTCTTCAGGAGGGTCCTAAACAGCTAGTAAAATCCCATTTTTTAGGAGGGTCCTGAACAGCAAGTAGAATCCCATTTTTCAGGAGTGTCCTGATAATAATGTAAAATCCTATTTTTCAGGAGGGTCCTGAACATAAAGTAAAATCACATTTTTCAGAAGGGTCCTGAACAGAAAGTAAATTCCTATTTTATAGGAGGGTCCTCAACAGAAAGTAAATTCTCAATTTTTAGAAGGGTCCTGAACAGCAAATAGAATCCTATTTTTCTGCAGGATCCTGAACGAAAAGTAAAATCCTATTTTTCAGGAGGGTCCTGAACATAAAGTAAAATTCCATTCTTTAGGAGAGTCCTGATCATAAAGTAAAATCCTATTTTTCAGAAGGTTCCTGTACATAAAGTAAAATCCCATTTCTCAAGAGGGTCTTGAAAAGAAAGTAAATTCTTAATTTTCAGGAGAGTCCTAAACGTAAAGTAAAATCCTATTTTTCAGGAGGGTCCTGAACAGAAAGTAAAATCTCATTTTTCAGGAGAGTCCTAAACAGCAAGTAAATCCCATTTTTTAGGAGGGTCTTGAACAGCAAGTAGAATCCCATTTTTCAGGAAGGTCCTGAACTGCTAGTAGAATCGTATTTTTCAGGAGTGTCCTGATCATAAAGTAAAATCCCATTTTTCAGGAGGGTCGTGAACATAAAGTAAAATCACATTTTTAAGGAAAGTCCTGAATAGAAAGTAAATTCCTATTTTTCAGGAGGTTCCTAAACAGAAAGTAAAATCTCATTTTTCAAGAGGGTCCTGAAAAGCAAATAAAATTCTATTTTTCCGGAGGGTCCTGAACGGAAAGTAAAATCCCATTATTCAGGAGGGTCCTAAACAATGGGTAAAATTCTTATTTTTTAGGAGGGTCCTCAACAGAATGTAATATCACATTTTTCAGGAGGGTTCTGAACATAAAGTAAAATCCCATTGGTCAGGAGGGTCCTGAACATAAAGCAAAATCCCATTTTTCGGGAGGGTCATAAACGTAAAGTAAAATCCAATTTTTCAGGAGGGTCCTGAACAGCATGTAGAATTCCATTTTTCAGGAGGGTCCTAAATAGCAAGTAAAATTCCATTTTTCAGGAGGGTCCTGAATAGCAAATAGAATCCCATTTTTCAGAAGGGTCCTGAAAAGAAAGTAAAATCCCATTTTTCAGGAGGGTCCTAAACAACAAGTAAAATCCCATTTTCAGGAGGGTCCTGAACAAAAGTAAAATCCCATTTTTCAGGAGAGTCCTGAACATAAAGTAAAATCCTATTTTTCAGAAGGGTCTTGAACAGCAAGTATAATTCCATTTTTTAGGAGGGTCTTGAACAGCAAGTAAAATTTTCATTTTTTAGGACGGTCCTGAACAGAAAGTAAAATCACATTTTTCAGGAGATTCCTGAACATAAAGTAAAATCCTATTTTTCAGGAGGGTCCTGAAAAGAAAGTAAAATCTCATTTTTCAGATGCGTCCTGAACAGAAAGTAAATTCCTATTTTTCAGGAGGGTCCTGAATAACAAATAGAATCCCATTTTTCTGGAGGGTCCTGAACGGAAAGTAAAATCCTATTATTCAGAAGGGTCCTAAACAGCTAGTAAAATCTTATTTTTTAGGAGGGTCATGAACAGCAAGTAAAATCCCATTTTTCAGGAGGGTCCAGAAAAGCAAGTAGAATCCCATTTTT
>NW_025882704.1:0-1402 GCF_002878395.1 Capsicum annuum
AAAATTAAATAAGAAATAAAAAGTCAAGTGCATCAAACATAATTTTTTATAAAACAAATAAAAAAAATACATAGATAATAGAAAAAAAGCTTAATTATTATTATCATCATTATTAACATCATTATTACTTGTATGGCCAGCCGACCAATCTTCAAAGGGAAGCAACAGTGCCCTCCGCAGCCTGCGAATCTCCCGCAGCATCCTTACTCTGACGGCGGTCAACTCCCAATGCAGGTCATGAACCTCCTTCTGCAGTTCCCTCATGGTATCTCATAAAATAGAGACATCCCACACAGGATCAGCCATATCTAAAAAACACTTAAGTTGATAAAACACACACGTAAATATAAAAGTAAAGAAAATAAAGAATTCGAATGTAATATAATACAACGTATATTTACACAAAATCAAGAAAAAAACATACCAGAGACAGGAAAAAGCTATCAAGTCCTTGAAGAGAAAGTAGTTGAAGGTGTAACAAGAATCAGAAATAAATAGTGTGTAGTAGAACGAACGATTGAGTAAGGAGGAACCTATTTATAGAGGATTGAACTTGAATGATTTAGGCAAAAAATCGCAACTGTTCACCTCTATTTATTAATGACATTCTTGATTACTGTAAAAATTTATGACTTACTCAAATTAATCAATATTATGATAAGTCATGACTTTTCAGCTTTATTATTATTAATAATTATTTCTTTCCAGGAATCATTGTTTTTATACTATTTTGGACAACAGATAATATATCTGTTTCATCAGATAAATTATCGGTTACAACAGATAATCATGATTTGCAATAAATAGATAACCCGTTGCATCAGATAATATATTTGTTGCAACATATAATATATATATTTTTTTAAAAAAAATATATTATCTTCATGACATCCAAATTTTCGGACTTTTTAATTATATAAATTAATAAAGCAGATTTAAAGGCACAACTGTTCACCTCCATATATTAATGATATTCTTGATAAATGTAAAAAGTTATGACTTAATAAAATTAATCAATATTATGATAGGTCATGACTTTTCAGTTTACTATTATTAATAATTAGTTCTTTCCAGGAACCGTTTTTTTACACCGAATTGGACAACGAATAATATATCTGCTGCATCAGATAAATTATGTATTATAATAGATATATCATGATTTGCAACAAATAGATAACCTATTGCATCAGATAACATATTCGTTATAACATAATATATATATATATATATTTTAAAAAATATATTATGTTCATGACATCCAAATTTTCTGACTTTTTAATTATATAAATTGATAAAGCAGATTTAAAGGCATAACTCTTCACCTCCATTTATTAATGACATTCTTGATTACTGTAAAAAGTTATGACTTAATTAAATTAATTAATATTATGATAGGTCATGA
>NW_025882705.1:0-2146 GCF_002878395.1 Capsicum annuum
GGTGACTTTATTCAGTTGGCGGTAATCAATGTACATATGCAAAAAGCCATCTTTTTTTCTCACAAACAACACAGGAGCACCCCAGGGAGAAACACTAGGCCTTATGAAACCCTTATCTAGTAGATCTTTGAGTTGCTCTTTCAACTCCTTAAGTTCTACAGGGGCCATACTATAAGAAGGATAGAAATGGGCTGAGAATCGAGAAGAAAATCAATCCCAAACTCTATCTCTCTATCAGGAGGTATCCCTAGGAGATCATCCAGAAAGACATCTGAAAACTCATTGACAACGTTAACAGATTGGAGAGATGGAGTCTCAGACTTAGTGTCTTTGACTCTAACGAAATGGTAAATACACCCCTTGGAAATAAGATTTCTAGCTTTGAGGTAAGAGATAAAATGACTCTTGGATGACGCAGAATTCCCAGACAAGTCAAACACGGATGCACCCAAAAACTAAAACTTGACCACTCAGGTCCGACAATCAATAAAGGCATAAGAAGAATACAGCCAGTCCATACCTAAAATCACATCAAAATCTACCATGTCTAACTAAATCAGATCAGCCAACAAGACTCTATGAAAATGGTAACACGACACTTTTTATACACTTTCTGGGAAACAATCGAATCACCCACTGGGGTAGAAACTAGGATAGGCTCAGGAATAATCTCAAGACTCATTTTAAAATTCACAGAAATCAAAGGTGTAACATATCAGAAACTGGATCCAAGATCCAACAAAGCATACACGTCAAACTGAAATATACGAAGCATACCAGTAACAACATCGGGAGAGTCCTCCTATTCCTGGCGGGACGGTAAAGCATAGAATCTATTCTAGCACTGCCCGACAACATTGCTAGAAGAGGTGGCCTGAGCTGGGGCTGGGCGAGTCGCTGGAACTGGAGCACTAACAGTCTCAGTCTGGGTCTGAGGGCGATATTCACGATGCCCTTGTCCATCATGTGGACAATCTCTAACTTTGCGACCCATGTCACCACACTGGAAACAACCTCTCTTCTCACCCCAACACTCACCCGAATAAGCCCTACCACACTTAGGACACAAGGGATGATTTGGCATACTGTCAGCACTGTACTGGGACCTAGATACATATGACTGGCTGCCTTGCTCCTGCCTACCTCTAGGCATGGGAGCACTAGCAGATGACAGTGCTGGCATAGACGAACGATCCTGATACTAAGGGAAACTCCCTCCCTGCGATCTAGTCTGACCCTGTCCGTGCTGCTCGAACCTAGCTCTCTTATTCCCTCTTATTCTATCTCTTTCCTTAATCTTGTCTACTTCAATCTATTAGGCATGAGTCATCAGCCTAGAAAGATTCATCTCATAATTCAGCATAGTAGACCTATACTCCTTAACCATATAACTAGACACTCCAGTCACAAACTTACTCATACTAGCCCGATTATCAGCCACTAAGTCAGGAGCATACTTTGCCAACTAATTGAACTTTAGACAGTACTCCACAACAGTCATTAAGCCGTATCACAGGTTCATAAACTCTTCCACCTTCGCCTTCCTCATCTCCAAAGGGAAAAACTTATCCAAGAATGCATCCTGGAACTCTTGCCAAGTCGTAGGGATAGCTCCCTCACCTCTACCTTTTCTCTAAGCAACAACCCAATCATAAGCAAGGTCTTTCAAACTATACATAGCCAACTCCACACTATGTTTCTCAGATACATGCATCACCTAAGTAATCTCCCGCACCTCCACTAAAAACAATAGTGGATCCTCATCAGACTTGGACCCATAGAATTCTGGTTGATTGATCCGCATGAAGTCATGGATCCTGGCAGCAGCTGAATTACCTCTCTGCTGTTGTGGAGCCAGGGTCGGGTTGGCCTGAATATTTACAGTAACGCCTCAAAGGCTGCCCAAAATTTAGCATGAAACACATTTTCATTCAATAGGTCAGCGGGAAGAGGTTGCTGACCATCATTATTTCTTCTCGCTCAACGTGGAGGCATATTTCTGAAAGAGAAAAGCATGAATCAATATCAGAGAGAGACACTTTATGCACGATAGACTTCTAAAAGAAAGAATCACACTTTTTCCTAAAATGTCTTGTAGCCTCTTTCTCATAGATGTGGCACGCTACACACCGATGATCAAGACTCT
>NW_025882706.1:0-2248 GCF_002878395.1 Capsicum annuum
TTAGGAAATATGATGTTCTTCTTTTCTATGGGATTGTTCAACCATTCTAATTTCTCAATTGTAGTTATTTTACGATTTCAGTGATATTTAGGATTTTAATTAGTGTCCTAATATTTTGGACTTAAAAATTAACTAATTTTTTCATATTAGAATATTTATATAAAATTATAAAATTTAACCTTAACTTAAAAGAAAACAAGTGAACAACACTATCTTATTAAATAAATTACATAGAAATTTCAAAGTTTCTTATTCGTTAATCATCAGGTTACCTTCAAATTCTTCCCTCTGAATATGTTTGAAGTGTCTTTTCATCTGTGAGTTATAATCATAATCCATATATGAGAATAAGGACTTCTAAAATCTAAAGTTAAAAAAAGTTCTAAGTGCATATGTTTTAATTTAAGATAAATTACACAAAATCACAAACCTAAGAGACCTTATTATCTAAAATCCCTTACCTTTTAAACAATTACTTAAAATCTCGAATTTTATATTTTACGTTTGATACATATGAATAAAAGTCTCACCCTACTATTACTCCATAATTAATGCATGCAATCTATTTTTTTTTGAAGATTTTTTTTTAAAAATATTTCATCCCCTAAAATCTCTCCCAAATTATCATCAATTGATATATCTTTCATCTCCTTTACTGCAACTTCTTCACCAATTTCATTGTTTTTTTTTTTTAAATCTTTTTATCAACTTTTCTTTTATCAATTTTGAATTCTTTTTCAACTTTCATGTCAGTACTCATTAAGGAAAAGAGGAGAAATTGAACAATGTGATATTGACATATACTTTGTGATAGTGATTCATATTTTTAATTTATTTATAAATGTTTGATACATTTAACATATCTTTGACAAATGTAAATTATTTATTTTGGTGTGAAATTGAATTTTCAATGGCTATTGAGTAATTTTACGAAATGTATCATTGTAATACATCTGGAACCAGATGTATCATTGTGATACAACTGGAACTTTCCACGATTTGTGTCTAATTTTACTGTCCGTAATAATTGAAAATTAATTACTTCCTTATTTAACTAAACGCTAAATTACAAATGTATCACAATGCATATGACATATACTGGTGATACATATGACAAAATGCATATGACATATTAAGTCAATACTAGTGATACATATGGCATATACTTTGTGACAATGATTCATATTTTTAATTTATTTATAAATGTTTGATACATTTAACATATGCTTGACAAATGTAAATTATTTATTTTGGTGTGAGATTGAATTTTTAATGGTTAGTGAATAACTTCAAAAAATGTATCATTGTGATATATCTTGAATCAGATGTATCATTATGATACATCTGGAACCAGCTGTATCATTTTCATGATTTGTGCCTAATTTTACTCACCCTAATAATTGAAATTAGTTACTTCGTTATTTAACTAATCACTAAATTACGAATGTATCACAATGCATATGTATCAAAGCTAAAAATATGCATCATAAATTTAAAAAATCGGGATATAATGTAATTTAATAAATTATTGGAATAAAGTGTTATAATTCTTAAATATTTCGAAATTTATGTAAGTTACTCTTTAATTTATTTATAATTTCGCCACTTTTGTGTTTTTGAATCAATTATTTTTTAAAACTAATATATAAATAATTATCGACCTAATCCATTTCAAAGAATAAGGACTTCGAAACCTACTAAAAGGAAGTCTTAAAAAGAAAAAGAAAAAAAAAAAGCTTCTTTAAAGTTTCCATAAAACTGTAGTTCTCTTTACTTAATTGTTTAGTTCTATTTTTTGTTTAGTTCTATTTTTTTTTTATTTCCTTAAGTAAAATAGAAATTATACATAAATACTATGAAATTATTTATAGTCCTTATTTATCTATGTAAGAAATCATAATATTTAAATTAGAATTTTACCTTATTTTTTTAAAAAATATCTATAGTTCTATTTAAATATTATTTTGATCAAACTTTACCACAAAATACGACCTATTTTACTTGAACTTTTTTTCTTATTTTAATTTTGATTCTGGTCGTCTTTTTCATTCATTATCATCATTCTTTTTTTCTTTATATTTCTTTTAGTTAATAAATTTTAAATTGTATATAAATTATACATAATCAATAATTGACAATGAATTCTCCTCTCTTAACAATTTTTGATCGAAAAATTGTACAAAACAAGTGTGGTGCCGCCGAAAAAGATCAAAGGTTTATCTCGCCAAAAAAATAAGATTTATATTAC
>NW_025882707.1:0-2159 GCF_002878395.1 Capsicum annuum
TCTTAATCGCAATGAAAGTTGTTGTAGTGTTGTTCATTGCAATGCTTGTGTTCACAGAGCATAATGCTATGACTGGTACATTAACATGTCTGATAGGATGTTCAGTGAAGGGACAATCTCTAAAAAAGTTACTTAAGTGTCTCGTTGGTTGTGGTACACCATGTTTGATACAATGGTACACGATGTTCAATTTCTTCAGCATAATGAAGCTCGTCAGATTTTTTATGAAGCTGATTATGTTATGTTGAAGATTTTGGAACCTAGAAGCCTTTGCTTTGAGGTTATTTGTTGTTCTCGTTAGCTGTGCCATAGGATATTTAGCAAACTTACTAGAAATTGTGTGTGGCAGATAGTAAGCCCTGAAAAGATCCTCAGATTGAGAGTCCGTGATACCAAGAGAGCTCTGACCCAAGATGCATCATCAGAAGAGGTCTGTGTTGTTATGTCAGGTGTTATTGCTCGTTTTGATGGATCAGACATTCAGGTACTCAATCATTCTCACAGTTACAAGTAACATTATTTTTTCTTCATCAACTATGCTATGAGTTATGAGAACATTTATTTTTAATTTTTACATCTCCATTTAGATCTCGAACCATGAAGTTTAAGTTCTCATATGCCATACTGCTAATGTCGGTATTAAATGCAGAATATACTGCAGAGATGGTTTCGAGAAAGATACTCCCAGTTCTGGGGTGAGAAAGAATCTGAAAATTCTAGACAAACTTTCGGTAGGCTTCCGTACCAGCTATGGAATGTTAGTAAGTATGGTTCGTGTGTTGATGCTGCTATCACTTGTCTGATGCCCCCTCCCCCGCCTCTGTTGCTTTGTTTTAGAACAATACAACTACTAAAATAACAAGTTGAGGGAAGATGGCAATGAAAAGCAAGTAGGTCGAATCAGGCATAAGAATTGATTTCAAGCCAAACTAGCCACCAGATGGATGAATTGGTGTAGTATAGATGGCTTGGAGTTAGAATCATTGGGACTTAAGGCTCCAATATGACTTTGAATGAAGGTGCTCAAAATAATACATAATATCGTCATAGCTAGAAGGTATAACAACTTTCATTGATGAAATTCACAACTTAACTGAATAGACGATGTAAACAATTACTGCAGATTCTGAAATATTAAAAATTCAGAAGTGCTCATCGACTAATGAATTTGCTGACAGGAAATAGTCAAGTGCATTTTCCTCTTACTGTTGGATGTTGCATTACTTACCAGCAAGATCAGCTATAAGTCGTACATGCCCAACTGTTTGTTTCTCATAAGTTTTAATCTTTTGATTTCATATACTGTATTATCATTATCATGATTTACTTACTACATTTGAAGTTATCTTTCCAACAATTTCTGACGGAGGCGATTATATTGATGATTATGAAGGTCTTGAGTTTAGTTACATTGCCTGAGGGTTTAAAATTCTGTAATTGTAGTTAACAGGTGTGTAACCATAGAGGTTAAGTCTTGATTTTTTTACTTTCCTTGTGGCAATTAAAGTTACACAAGAAGATAAGACAGAAACATAAAATTCTCATATTAATAGGCTAGGATTGCCTTATGCATCTTCAAATCAGTCTGGATGAAATGATTAAAATGTGATGGTGTTAAGTCATGAGTGCATTTGTAATTCTGATCAGTGATGGATTACTTCAGATAGTAATGGATACTTAAGGAGAACACCAGTTGCCTGGATACTCTAAGGCTATGTTGCTCGGACTCTTCAAAAATGTCATTGGGTACATGTTGGATCCTTCAAAAGTAGTGCATTTTTTAAGGATCCCACATGGGTGCGGCCACATTTTTGGAGAGTCCAAGCAACTTAGCTCTAAGGAAACCTAAGTCTACTGGTAGACTAAATCTACTGAATATTTTCCTGTGGAACGAAGCTGCAATATGTAAGCTTCTTGAGTTGTGACTAAGAAAAAAGAAGCACTACCGATACTCTGACTCAAGAATCTATAAGACATGTCAAAATTCTATTTTTTCCTCTCCATAAATTTCAACCTTAGCTTATTGCGAAGATACTTTGTATATATGTTTGGAATGGTTCTTGTTATGTGGATTCAACTGCTCCAGTTGAAGCGAAACTTTTTCTTGGGTGACCCTAAATATGGTGCAAGAGCTTTCAATACTACGAAGCAATATGCAT
>NW_025882708.1:0-1401 GCF_002878395.1 Capsicum annuum
TATCTATTATAGATACTATTAGAGTGATTAGAGTCTCGCGCAAGCTTCACCCGACCGGTAAGCCATAGACTGAAGAATTCCTATGAAATGATAGCGTCCATCAAGCTAGCGACTAGGCCCCAAGGTCGGGGACGGCGAGACCTTTGCTTTGCGTATGCTGGTTCGAAATCCACTTCTTTCGGATCTCGAGTACAAGCCAAGGAGAAAGACTTCCATCTCAGGCATACCATCGACAGAGTAAGGAAAGGACAGGCAGAAAATGCGCTAATCAAATCCTATCCCTTCTTAGTCCCAGCTAACCAAGTTCATTCCAGCTCTCTATGAGCTCATAGTCGCTAAAAGGAAGAAAATCTTATTCCATCATTTCCAGGGGAAACCGAACTCAAGTGAAGTTAAGCTGAGTCTGCTTCGCACCTTTGCTACCGGGCATTCACTGCCAGTCACTCCTAAATCTACCTGGTATGGACTGCTAAATCGATATCTCTTGGTTTGATTAAAAAATCCTCTCAGAAGCCCGTGTATATTAGTCAAAGATGTGACTTTCACAGGGCCCATTGCTCTTCTTTTGCCGTCAAATGGAAAGTTAGCTCATAGGGCTGGCGCTGGTACTCTGCGGAAGATGCGTGAATTGACATGCTGAACCGATCTTGCTTAGGGCGGGTGACCATCTTCTAATTGAAGATAAGCATACCCCGTGGGCCCCTTTCTGATAAGGAAAGAAACAAAATAATCTCAATTTTATGACAAATCCGGTCCGATGGCTGTTCTCCACTAACCACAAGGATATAGGGACTCTTTATTTCATCTTCGGTGCCATTGCTGGAGTGATGGGCACATGCTTCTCAGTACTGATTCGTATGGAATTATCACGACCCGGCGATCAAATTCTTGGTGGGAATCATCAACTTTATAATGTTTTAATAACGGCTCACACTTTTTTAATGATCTTTTTTATGGTTATGCCGGTGATGATAGGTGGATCTAGTAATTGGTCTGTTCCGATTCTGATAGGTGCGCCTGACATGGCATTTCCACGATTAAATAATATTTCATTCTGGTTGTTGGGAATTGATAAAAAAACTTTCTGTGGGCTTTGCTGCTCTCCCCAGGAAAGATCAGAAGGTCAGAAGTGGATTCGCCCTGTGTGCTGCTCGCGATGCCCCTGTGGAAATTCCTTCTAAGGAAGGCACTATTGAATAGCATCATTTTGAACGAGATATCTTAGTTCGTATCCCGGATTCCATTCTCGTGAAAAAGCCTTTTCCTCATTTGAGAGGAATTCATTCATTAGCAAAAAGCTAAGCACGCTCCCTCCCCTGCGAGACCCGAGGTTCCATACAAATTACTGCAAAGCGGGACCTATTCCTAAGCCATTTTCAGTAGACAGATAGGGAAAAGGAC
>NW_025882709.1:0-1919 GCF_002878395.1 Capsicum annuum
TTGCTCCTTATGCCTGGTTCCGCTCAACTCTCCCTTCAGAGCTACCCTTGCCTGAAAGCGGAAGAGGTAGCTTACTAACCTACTGGAGTAAGTAGTCTTGTCCGAAAACCTCAGGCGAAAAGACAGCAACAAAGTAACAAGGTTCTGAAAGAAAGACAGGCCTTAAGACAACTAAAGCTAGGAAGGTAGGTTAAAGTGACTAGTCTTTCTTATCCTAAAGCAAGCAACACAACAAGGGAGGTTTTAGGCAACTTACTGGTTTCGAGATGGGTTTCCTTGCGGGTGTGTCCACTTGTTTTCCTATTCAAGTTCTGGTTCAAATTGAAGAAAGTTCAGATTCTTATTTCCACTACTTAGCATACACTGGTTAAAAGTTTAAATGGTTCATTTTTCTTAACTTAAGATGAGTTAGGTTCTTTACGCAAAGAAGCCAGGCGAAAAGCGCACACGAAGATTCTAAATAATATGTAAAAATTGAATCATCGACAAGATGTTTATCAGAGAGATTTTATTATGGGATACAATCGAAGGGCTCATAAAATTCAAAACTTGAGAAGTAAGGGAATATCGATGGCCTTTGTTGAACAGAGAGCGAACGGACGGCAAGTGACTTTGATCTCACGCTGGCCTTTACTTCGGCTACTAATAAGGGGGTTAGGGTTTGACAAAAAAAGACTGGGGCTTCGTTTAGCCGCCTATGTAGTAAGAGAAACTCTGAGTTTGACGTTGAATAGCCATAGTGAGTTCATCACCAGTGGCATAAGCAGAGGAGGCATATGGGGTGGGGAGAAAGGCAATTTACCTCACTTCTTACAATTCCAATTAAACCCGCAACAAAGCCAGCGTTGCTTTCGTGGGATCAACTGCTCGTTTTTGATATAGAACTGGATAATCAAAAACTGCGTCTCTTTTTTTTTTTTTTGGAATCAAGCGAGATGATATGCTGAAACGGGTGCTAGGTTGAAAACCGCCGCAGAACGAAGAAAGGCTGTCGGTTGAGGCCTCACCGGGCTTTCATAAAGCAGTCTCTCAACAATCAGTATTTCTTATGAATAGTAGGGCACTGAGGGATAACTTATCGATGACAAAAAAGATGAGGTTTTTGTTGGAGGGTCCCTGACGCCCCAAGTCAAATGGAATTGAAAACACTTTTTTTATATTTCAAGGTGGTATCTCGAAAGTGCTGCTAGTCGGTTTAATCATGGAACGTCCAAAAAGCCTGGTCAAATACGAACATTATTATTAGTAAAAGATGTCCTAGAACATGTTATTGAATTGAGTGAGAGGTCCCTTCCTGATTCCCCTCAAACCTAGCTCGCTTCATCGGTTGAGATTCCCTAAGTAACCAAACTAATCCCTGTTATTTCACATGGAAAATGGTCTGTTTTGAGCGTTTGAAGTGGACGAACAATCAGCGTACGTAATCGAGTTTCATGCCATCATGTCTTTCTGCCCAGCAGCACTGGAAACCACTTTCATGCATCTTGGTTATTGGTGGAGAAGAAAACCCACCTGAAAACAAAGATTCTATTTTCAATACTTTCAAAGGCTTGAAGGAGCGTAGCCTTATTCAAAAGGAATTGATAGGATTTTCTCTCTCCGATTATCTCCTACAATAAGATAAGAGGTAAGAAGCAAGGAAGACTGTTTATGAATAGCCCTTTTCAGTTCCAATGCGCGGAATCGAAAAAAAGACTATCTTTTTTTCGGGGTCATAGATCAGAGAATTCCCTCTTTCAAGCTTCCTTATAGGCAGAAGAGTTAGCAAAGGTACAGACAGCCCGATCTAGCCAATGAGCAAGCATGTCCGCTTTCGATTCAATATCTCTCTTAACACCCGGAAAATTATATGCCTCTATAGTAGCCTGCAATGGAATGCAGCTATTTCTGACGGATAGCTATGTTAGCTAGGCCACCTG
>NW_025882710.1:0-3956 GCF_002878395.1 Capsicum annuum
GAAGGAACACGTAGTTGAACTTGGTTCTATTACTTAGAAAGTAAGGTGTCTTAGTTTCTATGTATTAGGTTGGTTCTTGAGTTGTAATATTGATGCAATTCTAGTTTCAGTGAAGTATAAACTGAATTAAAAATATTGTCTTCAAGTTTGGGAACTCGAAAACTTAGGAACACATACCTTGGGAGGTTTGTGTGTTTTATAGAAGTAGGAATTAGAGTTTATAATTCCTAAATTACATAAGTCTTGTGATTTGCTGTTTACTGAGGCTTAAGGTTGTTTAGTGAAGTTTGGGATGAAATCCTGTAGGGTACAAGTGATGTTTTTTACACCTTTTTAAGTCAGTGTTTTCCACGTGAAAATTACCGTCTTATTTACTTACTATTTTGGCATTGTTGAAACATGTTAGGAAACCTATTTTATTGATAGGAAACTATTAAGCTAAAGTAAGTAAATCAATAGGTTTAGCACTCTATCAATTGGCATCAGAGTGAGGTTATCTTAAAAAGGGTTAGCACCTAAGATAAGATCATCATGTTGAAATCCGCACCACCTGCTGGTCAAAGTGAAAGATAATCAACCACTCGACCACCCCTTTTTTATGGTTCTTATTTCATTTATTGGAAGAATAGAATGAAATATTTCTTCAATGAGAAGATTATGGGTTATGGGATAGGATCACTGATGGACCAAGTATTCCTATGAAAATTGTTGATGGAGAGCAAGTCAAGAAGGCTAGAAGCGAATTTATTCCTGAGGATTTGATTGCATAAAAAAAATGCAAAAGCCAAAAATATTCTAGAGTGTGGACTAGGTCCAAATAAGTACAACAAGGTATCTAACTGCACCACCGCTAAGCAAATTTGGGATGCTTTGGTAAATTCACATAAGGGTACCACTCAAGTGAGAAAATTCAGAATTGCCTTGCTTTTTACTGAGTATGAAGCTTTCAAAATAAAAGAAAATGAGTCATTACATGACTACTGAGGAATAGGTAGAAAAGGTTTTGAGGGTTCTACCCAAGTCTAAATGGGATGTCAAAGTAACAACAATTAGAGAAATAAAGGATCTCACTAGGATGACCTTGGATGAACTAGTTGACAATCTGAAGACTTATTAAATACAAATAGATAAAGTCAAGAAGGATGAAACTGCCTCTGATAAAACACTGGTCTTGAAGGCATCTGACAGTGATGAGGACATTAAACTAGATGAGAAACAAGATGCATTCATAATAAAGAACTTCAGTAAGTTCTTTAAAAAAAGAAAGGAACAGGTAGAAAGAAAAAGTCCAATAATAATTCTATTGGATGCTACAAATATAATAAGACTGATCATCCAATCAGGGATTGTCCTATGTAGGAAATTGAGTGGAGACAAAAAGAGTTGAAAAAGAATTAAAGAAAAAGGCTAAGAAAAAGGAGTAGGAAAAATATGATATAATAACTACTTGAGGATCAGATTGAGATGAATCCGATGAGGATATTGATGAAACTGCTCTCATGGCTATTGGTAATTAAGATATGAAAAAAGAATATGGAACCTCTGAGGTAAGTATCCTTGAACTTAAAGAGAAACTGCATTTATTTTCAAAAAGAAAGCTTGTTTCGTTAATAAGTGCTTTAATTGATGATTTTCAAGAACTAGCCTCTGATAGGGATGAAATATTCAACAGACTTGCAAGCCTAAAGTTTGATTATATTGATCTAGAGGCTTGTAAAACCATTGTTGAAAGGGAAAACAACACTCTAAAGGAACAGGTTAGTAATCTTGATTCTTCAAACTCGACTCTCAAATCTGAAGTTTTAAAATCATCTCTATCTGAAAAAGTAAAGAAAAAGTCAAGAGTGAGGAACAAGAAAGAACTATGTCAGAACTGATTAAGGTTAAACATGAATATTTTTGTAAAAAAAAAAAGGTGAGTGACTTAAGACAAGAAGTTTCCAAACTAAAAGTTGATATTGGGATTTTATAAAACTTCCAATACTATTAAAGATCTGTGCTATATCTGTGGAAATATATGACATTCAGCCACTGAATGCCAAGATGTTGCAAAAAGGAGATCCAGAAGCACACACCTAACAAAAGAGTCTGACTCCATGTTAGTATAGACTAATAAAAAAAGTCAAAACTAGTGAAAGAAAGGTCATACAACCTGTTGCTTCAATTGGCTAGAAATTTTTTTTATTCTACCTTTTAATCATAAGAAAGGACCCAAGCTTGTCTGAATTTCTAAAACTAGCCCCTAAATTTTTTTGGAGGTAAGAGTGAAAGGAGGCAAGAGACATTGGTACTTGAATAGTGTTTCTCAAGAAACATGACTGGAGACAAGAAAAAATTCCTTTCACTCTCTAAAATTAATGGTGGATGAGTATATTTTGGAGATGGAAAAAAGAGTACTATTACTGGAGTTGGAAAGATTGAAAATCTGAATCTAGAGTACTGGAAGATGTCTATCTTATGGGAGGACTAAAAAACAACTTGCTCAGCATATTACAATTTTGTGACAAAGGTAATAAGGTAACTTTTACTTCTGCAGGTGTTAAGGTTAAAAGGATGGGTATCAAGGAGGTTGTTCTAGCTGTTAGAAGACACAAAAATATGTTCAAAACTGATATCATGGGAATGCCTGGAAAAAGACAAACTTGTTTAAGTGCAATTGAAAATGATCTCCTCCTTTGGCATAAAATACTTGAACATGCAAGTCTGAAGTAATTAAACAAGCTAAATTCTGAGGATATGGTGATGGGTTTGCCCAAAACCAAGTTCAAAGAATATAAAGTTTGTAGTGCTTGTGTAAAGAAAAAATAGGTAAGATCTTCTTTCAAACCCAAGAACTATGTCAGCACAACCAAGTGTCTTGACCTGGTCTTTATAAACCTCTGTGGACCAATGAGAGTACAAAGTAGATGAGGTAAAAGATATATTTTTGTAATTGTTGATGACTATTTAAGATTTACCTGGACACTATTTTTTGGCTTTCAAAGATGATGCTTTTCATGTTTTTTTTTTCTATCTTTATTAAGAAAATAGAAAAAAAGCTAGACATTTTCCTAATTTTCATAAGATCGGACCATGTTACTAAATTTGAAAATGCAAAACTTTTGAAATTTTGTCCAACTAATAGTATAGATCATAATTTCCTTGTCCCTAGATGTAATACCCCGGGAAATTTTTCGATGAAATTTTGTGCGTAAATGTGTTGGGTTCTATCTTCTAGAATGAATTATAAATTTTTCTTGCGGAATATCTTAAATAATGACCCACCACCGCGTAGAGTATCGGATTTCCAACAATATGTGGATCATCCAAAATGGACACCCGAGCAACGAGTTATGAACATTCCAATCGAACCGTGAATAGTGAAACGTGCAGGAAAAAGTATTGAGGCCTGGCGTATTTTTGATCCAAATTTAAATGATCATAACTCCTTGTACATAATTATCTGGGTGATCTACTATATATCAACGGAAAGATCTGCGAGTCCTCTTTCTAATGAAATTGGTTTCATCCAATTTATCTATCGGAGCAAAAAGTTATGGTCGATCTACTTCAGCTTATCAAAAGCGAATTTTTGGGTCAACTTCAAATGATCATAACTCCTCGTACACAATGATATTGTCTTTGAAATAATTTGAGCTAAGTTCGGGAAAAATCTTTAGCACCGAGTGGGAGGTATAAAGTGACCTTACTTTCCTAGAACTACATGCCCCCACAGGAGTGAGCCTGAGGCTGATTTATATAGTGATCACTGGTTTGTGTGGATTTGACATCGATAGTCCTACTCTGATGGCAAGGATAGAACGACTCTCCCCAACGTGGGTTCTACGTTGGACTCTATGTGCTCACATGATTTATGTCGGTTATAGGATCTCCTAGTGTGTGTGTGTGTTTCCTTGTGTCTATGGTGAATGGTGAAGTGATTTAAAAGTGGAATTGTGAAAGTTATTCTTTCAAAA
>NW_025882711.1:0-1687 GCF_002878395.1 Capsicum annuum
AGGTATTTTTAGGCAAAATTGATGTGCTATAGCCCACAGTTTCGGGGTGGGCCCGTGGTTCGGGCGTGCTGTGGGTTGAAAATCAATTGGAGTATGCCAGAGAGGTTGAAGATCATCCCAGTATGGTCTATTTAAATTTTTGTGGCTATTTGGGTGGATAAACGGGCGAACCGATGTAAATGAGGCATTTTTGCCCCAAATAGGTATGCTATAGCCCTCGGTTTTGCTGGTGGGCTCGGGGTCGGGGCATGTTGTGGGCCAAAAATTGATCGGGGCATGCCAGGGAGGATGATGATCATTCCAATATGGTCCGTTTAAATTTTCATGGCCATTTGGATGGAAAACAGGCATAACGACACGAACGGGACATTTTCGGGCTAAATCGGTGTGCTATAGACCACAGTGTCGGGGGTGAACCCAGGGTCCGAGTATGCTGTGGGCTGAATATCGATCGACGAGTGCCAGGAAGGTTGGGAATCATCCCAGTATGGTCCATTTAAATTTTCGTGGCCATTTGGGTGGACAAACGGACGAAATGGCTTGAACGGGGCAATTTCGGTCCAAATCATTATGCTATGGCCTATGGTTTTGGGGGTAGGCCAGGGGTTCGGGCGTGTTGTAAGACAAAAATTAACCAGGACATGCCAGGGAGGTTAGGGATCATCCCAGTAAGGTTCGTTTGAATTTTTATGGACTTTTGTGTAGACAAACGGGCGAATCAGCTCGAATGAGGCATTTTTGGGCCAAATAGGTGTGCTATAGCCCACGATTTTGGGTGTGGGCTTGGTGTCCGGGAGTGCTCTGTACTGAAAATCGACTGGGCATGCCAGGGAGATTGGGTATCATCCCAGTGTAGTCCATTTAATTTTTTGTGGCCATTTTGGAGGACAAACGGGCGAAACGGTGCGAACGGAGCATTTTTGGGCCAAATCAGTATGCTATAGCCCAATATTTCCGGTGTGGGAAAGGGAACCGGGCTTTCTGTGGGCCAAGATTCGATTGAGTAGTGTCAGGGAGATTGGGAATTATCCCAGCATTGTTCGTTTAATTATCCGTGACCATTTGGGTGGACAAACGAGTGAAACGGCGCGAACGGGGCATTTTTGAGCCAAATTGGTGTGCTATAGCCCACAGTTTTGGGGGTGGGACAGAGGTCCGAGCGTGCTATGGGCCAAAAATTGATCGAGGCATGCTAGAAAGGTTGGGGATCATCCTAGTGTGATCTGTTTAAAGTTTTATAGCCTTTTGGGTGGAGAAACAGGAAAAACAGCACGAATGGGGCATTTTTGAGCCAAAACAGTGTGTAACAGCCCATGGTTTCGTTGGTGGTCCCAGGGTTCGAGTGTGCTATGGGCAAAAAATTGATCGGGGCATGCCAGGGAGGTTGAGGATCATCCCAGTATGGTCCGTTTAAATTTTTATGGCAATTTGGGTGGACAAATGGGTGAAATGGTGCGAACGGGCATTTTTTAGCTAAATCGGTGTGCTATAGCCAACGGTTTTAGGGGTGGCCCCGGGGTCCGGGCGTGCTTTGGGTCAAAAATTGACTAGGGCATACCAGGGAGGTTTTTGATAGTCCCAGTATTGTCCATTTAAATTTTTGTGGCGATTTAGGTGGACAAACTGGAGAAACGGCGCGAACGGGGTATTTTTGAGTTAAATCGGTGTGCTATAGGCCACAGTTTTA
>NW_025882712.1:0-1265 GCF_002878395.1 Capsicum annuum
AGGAAGGCCATCCTGTGGCTTTCGAAAGTCGAAAGTTGAGTGATGCTGAGCAAACGTATTCGACACATGAAAAAGAAATGGTTTCAGTGGTGCATTGTTTGCAGACTTGGAGAGTCTATTTGCTGGGTACTCGGTTTGTGGTGCGGACGGATAATGTTGCAAACACTTTCTTCAAGACACAAAAGAAGCTGTGTCCAAAGCAAGCTCGTTAGCAGGAGTTTCTTGCTGAGTATGACTTCATGTAGGAGCATAAACCAGGGAAACATTACCAGGTTGCGGATGCACTAAGTCGAAAAGAGGTATTTGCTGTAGTATACTCTATTGCTAGACTTGAATCTGATTTCTTTGAGAGAATTAGATTTTGTGCTGCTAACGACCCACTCTATGTCAAGTGGATGGGTCAAGTTAAAGATGGGATCATTCGGAGGTATTGGATCGAGGACGATCTCCTTTACTTTAAAGGGGGAAGAATTGTCGTACCTTAAGGTAGTGGCCTGCATAGAGACATGATGAAGGAGGCGCATGACACTCCTTGGGCTGGTCATCCCGGTGTTGAAAGGATGCTAGCTCTACTGTCCCGTGTTTATTTTTGGCCAAAAATAGAAGACGATATTGAGGCATACGTGAAGACTTATGATATGTATCAAAGAGACAAGACGAAACGTATGAAAGAGGCGGGTTTGCTACAACCTCTGTCTATTCCTGAAAGGCCATGGAATTCTGTCTCAATGGACTTTATTTCTGGTTTTCCTAAAGTAGATGGCAATGCGTCCATTATGGTGGTGGTTGACAGTTTCTCGAAGTATGCTGTTTTTATTGCTGCACCAATTATTTGCTCATCAGAAGTTGCTGCAGAATTATTCTACAAAAATATGGTAAAGCATTTCGGTTTGCCAAGTGATATCGTGAGTGATAGAGACGCACGTTTCACAGGTCGATTCTGGCATGCATTATTTACTATGATGGAGACTGATCTGAAATTTTCTACGGCAAATCATCCACAAACTGATGGCCAAACTGAGCGGATAAACCACTTGCTAAAAGAGTATCTGAGGCACTACGTAACAGCAAGTCAGTGGAATTTAGACATTGCGTAGTTTTGTTACAACCTGCACAGGTCATCGGCGACGAAAAAGAGCCCGTTTGAACTGGTTTTAGGTATGCAGCCTATGACACCATTGGAGGTGACGATGCTGAAGAAAGATCACCATTCCCCTTCTGCTTATCGATATGCAAAAGACAAGCATGAGATGCTTATCGAGGCA
>NW_025882713.1:0-340 GCF_002878395.1 Capsicum annuum
GTTGATAATTTAGGCTTTACCTTGTAGTATTAAAAATTAAACTTTCTATTGATATTTAAAAAAAAAAAAAAAAGGGATAAATATATCTTCGAACTATGATAAATGGTACGTAGTGAGTAATACTGTATTGTGATTGTATATCGTTATAAGGGTAGGAAAAACGCATCTGCTAGAAAGGCCACTTAGATTTTAATTGGAACCTAGTCGGGTAGTAGATTTATTGGGTCGGGTAGTAGGTTTGGGATAAAAGAGTTAAGAAAAAGAATAAATATACCGCGAATTATGATAAATAGTACGTATATACCTCAGTTATATTGGATTACACATATATGCCCCTACC
>NW_025882713.1:440-1670 GCF_002878395.1 Capsicum annuum
TATGCCCCTACCGTTAATGTGATATATATATATATATATATATATATCTTTTATCATAGTTCGAGGATATATTTATCCTTTTTTCGAAAAAAATATACATCTCTAGCGAGTAAGCTCTTACTTTTGTGATTTATTAAAAAAAATTGGTTCAATTTTCGATCAAGTCTTTTTAATTTTTTACATCATAAATACAAATTTTACACAATTAATACGGTGACTTTATAATCTGTTATTATTCTCTAGATTACAATTTTTACCTATTATGAATTATTACTTATATTATTTTTTTATAATGTCATGATTTAATATTGTAAAAATTCTTTTTTATACTATTAATATGTAAATTTAATCTTTAAGAGTTCAAGAAAGTTGACCGTGACTGGCAATTTATTTAGGTGGCTCAAAGTGGAAAGTAAAAAAACTATTCCAAGGTCCCATGTCCCAATTCACTTTTTTTTTATAACTATTTTTTTTTAACCCAGGATAACTCGCAGCCGCTACAATCTCTGTCACAACCTTTGCCCTTCGGATGAGCACTGGGTAAACCCCCAACTATGTAATAGCCTGTAAACCACACAGAGGATGTAAACCGCACTAGGCAAGCCCTGTGCGACAGACTCAACTCAGAAGGCATGGAGGGAGGATCGAACCCGAGTCATCCGTGTGGATAACCACCCTCCAAACATGCACCGGGGTGATCCGCTTCAGGACAACCTCGACCACATGGGCACTGGTAGTGAATTGATCACAGTAATGAGTTCGGCCATCCCGAAGGACAAAAACTCGCCGTCTTCGGTGTCCAGTACTTGTTTTGGAATTTTATTGAATTTAGATTCACATATTGTAAAGCTCATTTTCAGGGTCAATGCTCCTAACTAGTGACGGGGGCAGGATTTTTATTAAGAGATTCAGAAACAAACATACGAACGAGCTGAATATAGTGGCAGAGTCAGAATTTTCATTGAGGAAATTCAGAAGTATATATACGAACTAGTCGAAGGGGGTTCAACATCTACTGTATATGCATAAAAAATATTTTTAACCATGTAAAAATAGTATAATTTTCCGTTGTAGAGGTTTCGGATGAACCTCCTGGAGCAAAGTTGGCTCCGCCACTGACCGAGGGAGTTCAGTTATCTAAGAGTTCCACCTTCAGAAACTCAATTCCGAAACTTCTGATTAAGAATTCAGGAATCCCAATCATTCCACCAGGTCTATTTATGTTTGGTT
>NW_025882714.1:0-4198 GCF_002878395.1 Capsicum annuum
AGATGCCTTCATCCCACCCATAACATAAGCGAGTGTGAAAGCCCATCCGTGCTTGCCAATGACCGGAAAGAAAGCGCTCTGCTTAAAGAAAGGCTTGAACAACGGATAACAGAACTTTATGCAGCACTTGCACCTCGCTCTTATAGTATAATATTTTTCTTATGGTCAGGGGTAGCGAGACCTGAAAGAAGCATTAAAGAATTGAAGGGAAAAAAGAACAAGAAGTGTAGCTATCTCTGCCTCACAGCATCATCTTACCGCACAATATTTGCGGTTCACTTCGTCACACTCTCGATTAACAGAAGGGGGATATGGTTCAACCCCGGTCTACAGGCTCTCGATCTTTATCTACAGGGTGCTTTTAACTCTTCCTTTCCCCTTTTTCTTTTGAATTCCAGGGATGGAAAAGCAAAGATTATATCTTGATTCGTGTACCGTACTGCTATCCAAATGAAGATTAATTACCTATCGACCATGTTCGTTCTCTGTGTTGGGCGGCTTTATGCTATCGATAGAGGAAGTTGATATGCGAGATGGACAAAGTCGGCTTCATCTAATGCTTGATCTCATCTTGCGAAGAATGTTTTTAGTCCTGTCCTATTGAGAAATAAAAGAAGATGAGCTTAAACCCGCATTAAAACGAAAAGGATAAGTCGGAGCTCCCTAAACAAAAAGTCGGTCGGTAGGTATAAGCTGGTAGACTGAAATTCTGACCCACCCTTTTAAGATTGTTTGATTAAACTATTGAGAGAAGCACAATGAGCGAACCAGATCGGCCTGAGAGGGAGTCCCAGGAAAGGGTAGACGAAAGAAGGTCTCCGATACGGGGATGGAGACATCAGTTTAAGTGCTGAGTTTCTAGACTCAGTTAGTGAAAATAATCTTGGACTAAGATTAGAAGTTTATCTGAATCACATCACGGGGCGCATTCGTCTCTTCTATTGGTCCTGAGTCTGATATAAATTGGTGGTAGCCACTATGTCAAGAGCAAATAGAATAGAAAGAGAAGATTTTACTCGATGAGTTGAAGCAAAGGAGTCAAAAACCTTTGATCGTACTTTCTTTATTTAGTAGCGAGTCTCACTTTATAGATCTCATTGATTTTGACCATGACCCCCTGACTTGACTAGTGGGAGAGACAGTCTCAGCACTCACTCACTAGACGGACAATCGACCCTAGGGATCGGGAACTTCCTATAGTGGCAGGTCATTATTCTGTCGTACCTTATTCCCGATAAACAAGAAACCATCACATCAATAAAGGAATGCAAGTGCCTTGCAGTTTTCACCAGATCTCCTTTCTGATTTCGACCTTGATCTATTTGAAACGAATTGCCCTATGTTCAAGAACAATCAGTCTGGCTGTAGCCATGATGAATGGATAATGAGGGGAAAGGGTAGACCGATGCTGGTAGCCTTAATTGGGTGGCGCGCTACAGATCGGATCCTCAGTAGCTATAGGACGAACCCTGGAAGACGGCCCTACCAGAGTAAGCGGGTAGGTTGAATCTCCGTTACGATTATAACGACCTAGCTAACCATTGATTCAATGTCCTCTTAATAGGGGCACCGGTTTTTTTATTGTTCTCAACTAGTTTCCCCTCTTGGTTAAACATGAGTTTTGAAATGCTCATTCTGTAGTCAATATGTGCATGAGCTTCTTGTCTATGTCTCGCTTACCGTAGAGATCAACTGCTGACCTCATATTGGAATTTAGATTTGTTATCCAAGCCTCGGGCTTGTCATCCGTATCAAGATGTCGATGCGCCACCGGGTTGACCCTTTTTTTACCAGCATGGGGAGTTGTAATGGATGCGGTCGAAGAGCCCCTTTTATACTAGTAAGGATGCAGGAAGCAAAGAAACTTGCGCGAAGGTCGTTTTCTTCTCTGCCCTCTCCTCTCCAAAGGCCAAGGGAGAGACTGTATCCCTTTCCTTCGGTAGCTCTTTTAGTTTCCCAAGGATAGCGGTAAGGCACTCGACTAGAAGGAGTGGATGTTAGGCACGCAGGGAAGACTCTGACTATGCGCTGGCACTAGCCCTGGGCATGGATTCTTCTTTGATTGAAGGAACGGGCTGGAAATAATATAACTGTCCATAAAACAAATCATTACTGTGTTTTCGGTCTCGTTGAATAAAATGCCGGTGAAAGGGCATAGGTAATAAGACTGAAAACTGGAATAATCCTTCCTAAGAAAAGAGCTTTTGGTAATAGCATAAGAAAGAAGAAGGTGACTTCCCAAGTCTGTTGACCATCCTTCGAAATAGGTGTGATAAAGTCTGAAATCATTCATGGGTATATGGGTCCGACGAGAAAGAATCTTTGTTGAGCTAGATTCCTACCCAGCTCTCATCAAGCTGTCTTCCAAAAAGTCAGGATAACGAGCACTTCGCTCGCCAAGTGGGCGACAGGAGCAGCGGGCGACAGGAGCAGCGGGCAAGTGCCTGGTAAGCCAACAACCTGGATTCAGATCAAAATTTTATTTCCTTTTTGTCTGAGACCTTGGCATATATCTAAACTGCACCCCTCCCGTGTAGACACAGAATCCATTGACAACTGCATAAATGACTAGAATTTGTTTTTCAATTGGCAGTGGTGCATATTGTGGTTGTTTCGGTACTTCTATCTGCCTTGCACATTTCCCGACCTACCTTTACCGGTAGGTGTGCAACCACATAATAAGTATCATGTAGGGCAATGTCTAGCCCAGAATTTGCCAGAACTATTCCAGTGAGTCCAGCTCTAAAAGAAAATTGACCCCCCTTCTTTCTATTGAAGAAAGAGAAAAATAAAATCTATCAGACTCCAATGGGTAAATAATCAAATTGCCATCCTTCCTTTCGGAAGATTTAAAAAATACTATGATGGCTCCATTGCTTTATATGTTTCTTTTTTCTTTTTTTTTTTGTCTGTGATTCAGCAATCCCAAAGTTTCTTTTTAATCTGATCAAATAAGGAAAAAATATTTTTTTTCGTACTCTTTCATAACATTAATATTGTTAAGAACTCTACGGTATGAAAATAAAAAAGTTTGTGATGCTGAATCGAACTCCTAAGGTTGCGAGCTCAAATGAATAGAGTTCAAGCCGAAAGTGTTTCAAAATAGAAAAAGAAGGCTGGAACGAAGTAGCTCACCTAAAAGGAGAGGAACGAAGCACTTGGCTGAGATTGTTGGAAAAGAGAGGCAGGGCTCGAGGCACTTGCTAACGAGCAGGCGGGACAAGACTGAATTGAAAAGACGCTCTACTTGAAAGGTAATGGCTTTGAGGGTACTAACTATGATATATGGGTAAGGAAAAGAAAATAGTAGCTCAGTCTCTCGAGGCATACTAGCAGGGCTCCAACTTCAATTCACCAAACCAAGGTTCATCTCGTGTAGTCATTGTGGACTCACACAAGGATATTGAGTAGATGGTTGATGTATCAGACTCGACCCTATCTTTCGTAGCATGCATTCCCATCCGTGTCGCAACAGATTCGCTGGAATGAACTTGGTTAGCTGGGACTAAGAAGGGATACAATTTGATTAGCGCGATTTCTGCCTGTCCTTTTCTTACTCTGTCGATGGTATGCCTGAGATGGCAGTCTTTCTCCTTGGTTGATTCCTCCTAAATTGCATTAATTTATCCTAAAGATTTCATTTCAATTGGAGTTTGGTTATTCACCATGTACAAGGATCCCCGCTAAGCATCCATGGCTGAATGGTTAAAGCACCCAACTCATAATTGGCAAATTCGTAGTAGCCGAAGTAAAGGCCAGCATGAGATCAAAGTCACTTGCCGTCCGTTCGCTCTCTGTTCAACAAAGGCCATCGATATTCCCTTACTTCTCAAGTTTTGAATTTTATGGGTTGACTTGCGGTTTGTCTAGTTCCTGATCGGTTAAGTAAGTTTTCAATGGTCTGATGCTGTTATAATCCGTTAGCCTCGCTACCTTTAATGCTGTACGATTGAATGTTGAAGTAGTGCTATCTTAAGTGTTGGGCTTGGTTGGAGTTGGCTTACCGGAATGAAGAGTGGGCTTTGTTCGGGCTCATTCATCCTCTCCTCCCCACTTTGATGGAATCATTTTTTTGCCGAATGAAACTGAAGCAGGTGCGTATCTAAAGCTGCTACAGCAGTCGCTGAAGTGCTACCGTCCTGATGACTTCCACTATTAGTATCTATTATAGATACTATTAGAGTGATTAGAGTCTCGC
>NW_025882715.1:0-2927 GCF_002878395.1 Capsicum annuum
CATAACCATTTCAAATCAGTAATGTTTCAAAAACCACTAATCAAAATAAAAATGAAATCCTTCATTACAACTAATTTTTTTCAAAATCTTTAAAAATCATAATAAAAAATAGTCCGCTGCCATAGGTTTGTTTGTCTTCACCCTATCTCATCTGCTTACGTCAAACCTGCAAGCCATAACAGACTTTCAATGTTAGCTACTTATTCTTTGTAGCTACACCCAAATTTTTTGAAATAACCTCCACTGCCAACTAAAAATTATTGCACTATCCCCAATGCTACAATAAAATTAAAATAGAGTAAGGATAAAGTTCATACCTAGGTGCTCAAGGCACTGGCTCAATAATATCAGCACGTGGGCCCTTATATTGGGTCCAACTTTTCTCAGCAATCATCCTATCAGCTACTAGGACTGAAGCAGAAACAGTCGGGGGCATTACACTATCCCCTTCGGCATCAACAATAGGTGGTCTCAAACCATTATCTCTAACGGCCATCTCACGAACTCTTATTGCTCGATCCATTCACTCTGAAGACTATCTGCTCTAGCTTTCTTCTTGGATGCTCGATCTTTTTTCTTATTTCTCTTCCCATCTCATCATTGTTCTTTGATCTTCTCAACCTGTGCATCCGCTAGGTCTTCCCAAATATTAGGCATATGGATAGTAGGAATCACTATCTCTATGAAGGGCTCAGTAACCACTGATTTCTCATAAAGATCCAAGACCATTTTTTAATTTTTGCAACCTCGATTCTGATATCAACAACATTGGGATATGACCTCTGCTCAACTGTCGAGTGATCCTTGACTAAAAAGCATCTAGGAGACATTGGACTCGCTTATCCTGCTCCTCAAACTTTCTATTAAGCTAATTTTTCACTCCTCCTTCCATGTGAGCTATCTTCGCATCAAGTGTGGCTTATTTGGTTACACCCTTGGTACATGCTGCTTCGGAGATCATCATAATATCGGGATGCATATGTCGTGGCCTAGGTGGCACAGACTGGACTGGTGGTGAGGCACTAGAAGTGCCTGTTGTATTTGTATGAGAGCCCTTTGTCTGTGCTCCTGCCTCAGTAGCCTCTGCTACAGCAGGAGTATCAGTATGATCATCTCGGGGGAACAATCTTGCAAAAATATCCACTATATGTCTCATTGATCTGGCCAAAGGGTTGGCTTCATCTCTAATTACGCCATTGTCAAATGTCCTTCGGGCCTCGATTATTTCATCAATCTCAGGGAGTTCCAACACTCTTACGGTCAGGCATAACTGTGTGATCATACATGGGTAGACTAGTAATGCCTTTTGACCCCTAACTATCCTATCCCTTAACTCTCGGGATAGGAACTCAGCGATATCAAACTCGTAATCAGCCATAAACCCAGCTATCATGGTTGTCCAGACCGAGCTCAAAACATCATCACCTATGGTTGGACATAGCCGGTGTCGGGATAGAGTCTATACGACTTTCCCTTAAAGTTGAGGGTACTCTTATTTATCAGTTATGAGACCACCTAGGGGCCTCCTACAACCCAAACTGCATTTACGTCATTCAAAGCAATACACTTCGTAATCTACCTAAAAATGACCATTTTATCTGTAAAACCAACATCCTCTTAGTTATATTCCTCATCTCTTCCATAGTAAATTCCATCTCTGTTGTGTTGACCAGAGCCTAATAGTCCATTCCATACAAGAATTTCTAAATAATGCAAGGAGAAATCTCAACTCAAACTCCACGAATCATAGGAAAAGTAATAGGCCCACCTCCCTTCCATAATTGGCCTTAGGGATATTTCCTTTGTATCTTACCTTTGTATGCTAAATAAAACTCATGAACAAAGACTTCACTATATCTACCTGGCACTCTCATCATCCACTTAAACCCATTTTGTTGGAAACGTTCTTCGAAACCTTGTAATTCTGACATCCCTATAGTGGTCAGCCACCACTCTAGATATATTACTCTCTTTATTTTGCCACCTGGAAGCCTAAACAACCCACTGTTGAATATATCCCACATTCCAGGGAAGAGGTAATTTATTCATATCCTCCGCAGTTTTAGCATGCTTAGAATTCACTTCTTCAGAACTGAATTCAACTTCATCATCATTATCATCAGCATTATCATCATAGACAGGTGGTTGAGGTATGTAGGGAGTAGTAGTAGAAGGATTCATTCTTCTTTGGCACTGTGGAAGTGATTTTGATTTTTCGGGAACCACTTTTTTTCCTTTGGCTTTCTTAGCTACCTTCCTTTTTTGTACAACTTTCTTTGTTGTGGTTCCTTCATATATTTCCCTGCTGTTTTCAGATGAACTTTCAACCTCAAAATCACTGTGTTCCATACTAGTTTTTAGTGCTTGCTTAGTATTTTTTAGCTGCTGCTTGGATAAGGACGCGTTCTTTGGAAACATGGTTCCTGAAAATGTACTCTCATTAGTAACTAAGTAAAGAAAGGAAAAGAAAATTTAATACTAAAGTTCAATGTGCTTGTTTTGATTTGGGTACGAGTGGTGGGTACTAGTTGTACCAATTGGGTATGACTTGTATAATCGAGTTGTATCTTGTTCATTGCATGACCCTTGTTTACTGGTCGACTTACGAATCCTCCTAATTAGTCATACCGACAGGGTACGACTCATTACCAACAGTCGTAAGCCGATCAAAAATATTTATTCTAACTTAAATCATCCTAGGTGGGTATGACTAAGAGAATACGACTTATATGGTCTGGATACGACTTATATGGTCAAGTCATATCTATTCCAGGACTTTAAATTTATTAGACTTTTATGTTGACAGTGGGTACGAATCCCATTATGACTCCCGCACCGGTGGGTACGAGTCGTAAGAGGTCTCGTATCCACTGCAGCATGGAAGTCCAACTTTAAAGTTTGACTCCAAAGCAATTTCATAAAATACC
>NW_025882716.1:0-2520 GCF_002878395.1 Capsicum annuum
ATTTACTTGGCATTAGTGGAGGGAGCTTCGGAAATTCTGCCAAAGCTACATATTTGTTTTGGAACGGTGACTGAAGTTCCGTTTTTAAAGTAGGCCTCTGAGGGACTGATGGTCTCAATGGTTTTGTTAAGGCTGAGGCTTATGGGGGATCAAATGGTCTAGACATTCTTGTCTGTTCTTGCTTACTTCCTACTGGGATTTTCCCCAGCGTTGTGGGTCTCATTTTGGCCCTGTAAGAATTCTCTTGTTAGAAAATCGGGAAGGGAATTATTTTCTCCTCTAATAAATTCAATTTGAAAATCAAAGCTAGATAGGAGAGCTTTCCATCTAGCAAATATTTGTTTTGAAACAAGATTTTTAACGTCTTTTGCAAAATTTCTTTAGCAGATTTACAATTTACTCTAAGTAAAAATTCCTTATTAATAAGATCGTCTTGAAATTTTGTGATACATAGCACTATAGATAAAAATTCTTTTTTAACAGTGCTGTATTTCCTCTGTGCAGAATTCCATATTCCGAATGTAAACCTGACTAACTGTTCGGGAGAGCTATCATTAATCTTTTGCTTCAAGATACCCCCATACCCTATATCTGAAGCATCAGTTTCAACTATCATGAAGGCTTCAGGGTTAGGAATTCCTAAGCAAGGAAGGTTCTGGACTAAGCTTTTGATTTTGATGACAGCATTGGTTTGATCAGGACTCCAAGGAACTGGGATTTTCTTGAGTCTTTTGTAAAGAGGTTCACAGACCTGCCTAACGTTAGGAATAAAATCCGCAACATAATTGAGACTTCCTAGAAACCTTTGGAGTTGAGTCTTATCAGTAATTTCATTAGGAAATTTGGAGGAGAATTCAATGGCTCTACAAATGGGTTTATAGCTACCTTGATAAAGATCATGTCCTAAGAATCTTATAGACATCTGGAAGAGCTTCAATTTTCTGGCACTAACAACCAAACCATTAAATTTAACAATTTTGAAGAAAGTGTTTAAATGTTTAAAATGGGAATCAATGTTCTCCGAGAAAATAAGCACGTCATCAATATAAACAATCGACATATAAGTATAAGGATTGAAAATATTGTTCATAATGTTTTGAAACTCTGATGGAGCATTTTTGAGACCAAAAGGCAAGACGTTCCACTCATAATGTCCAAATGGGACGTTAAAAGCCATCTTGTATTTATCTTTTTCAGTAATTTAAATTTGCAAGAACCCGGACTTCATATCAAATTTACTGTAAAGATTAGCTTTGAAAGTTCTTTTCAATAGATCCCTTTTATTAGGGATCGGATGTCTGATCCATTTTAATACATTGTTCAAAGGCTTGTAATTTATTACAAGCCTAGGGGTTCCTCGCTCCTTTTCTGTACTGTTATGAACATAAAAGGTAGAGCAACTCCATGGAGAATTAGAGGTTCTAATAATACCATTCTTTAGAAGATGGTCAATTTCCTTTTTGCAGATTTCCATCATTTTTTGGTTCATTTGAATGGGTCTGGCCTTAGTAGGAATGGTTTGTTCATCAAACCCGGAAATGTAAGGAAGTTCTACTAAGTGTTTTTTCCGTTCACAAAAAGCTTTAGGAAATTTGGAACAAATTTCTTTTTCAAAATTTTTGTGGAGATTAGAAATTTTAGTAATCATCTCCGGGGTTTTTAAAGACTGCTCAATTTTTTTTATGTGAATATCTTGTTTAAGAAAATTGATGTGAGAGGAAAGTCGGTTAATTTTAAAAACAGTTCTTTCTTTAATAAGGTTACCTTTGTCTTGCGAGAGGGGCCTTAATAAAGGGAAGAATAAGTTCTGGTTTAACAGAGTTGTACAAATTCCATCGTAGTCACTCTAGTAAGGTTGAATCTGGTTGACGAAGGGTACTCCCAAAATGATATCTTCTGTGATATCTTCAGTGATAACGAAGTCATTAACAAGGCAAATGCCATTGTTGCAGACATGAGCTTTAGGGAGCTGATAATGGATTTCCATTTTTTCTCCCGTCGCTGAGTAAAGACGAGAGGTACTCTTTTGAAGGTACTTTGTAGGTAGTAGAACTTTAACAATATAGTTACTATCTGCCCCTGTATCGAAGAGTGCGACTCTGTTAAGAACAAAGTCCTTATTTATTAAAATTTTTACGGCTATGTGCTCACTATAAGCTTTTATCGCCGTAATAGCTTTGCCGGACGTGGAGGGAGAATCTGAGCCAGGAAATAAACTGGGCTCTGGTTCTCGGAGATGGTCATTTGGAAAGGCCTTAGGTGACTCTGGCGGAGAAACCTTTTCTGGTGGAGAAATACTTTTAAGGACTTGATCTGTAAGAACGTTAAATTCTACTTGGTCAAGACGGATTTTGAGAATCTTGATCTCACCCTTTAATGTGGAGATTTCTACTTTAAGATCAGCAATAGAAGGTTCTGTAGGTTTGTCGAATCTAGACATAACCTGTTTCATGCTAAAAGGCTGAATAATGGTTTTGGGGGTTTTCTCTTTGTGAGAAAGCATTAATCTTTTGAGCTCTA
>NW_025882717.1:0-1299 GCF_002878395.1 Capsicum annuum
CAACCATCTATGTGGCACATACGTGGACCTTCAATATGTAGGTTCACCGATGTGCCACGTAGGTGCTACTTAGACACTAAGGTCGCCAAAAATATGATTTTAATTAGTAGGACCCTTCTAAAGTTGTGGTTTTAATTAGTGGACCTTCCTAAAGTTCGAGTGTCTCAGCAATTTCGTGTATAGTTCAGGATGAAAACATAGCATTTACTCTCAAAAAATCAATGTTGTTGTCAACATTTTAATATACACTCACACAAACATATACAAAATAATAGTATGATTTTATATCAATTTTTTCCCTTGATTAGTGTATCAATATTTTGTTTTTTATGAATCACTATATTCATACTAATAATAATTAATGATATTTGCAGTGCCAAGGAGAAAATAATGATAATTGTTATTCCTGTTTTAACATATATACGCAGTGCGTTCAATCGGGTATGTTTCTTTTATGAATTTATTATTATATCTAGTTATTATTTTGAACTAATTAATTAAAAGTAATGCATTAAGCTCTATTACATGGTCAAGTTTGGGTTTTTGTTATTTTAAGGAGTTCAAATTTCAGCCACTAATTTTTATTATTTTGCACAAACCTTGTTAGAAAATTACTATTTTTTTTTTTATAAATTCAGTTATTAATGTATCAAATCAAATTCCTTTCACTCTTAACTAAAAATATCATGTTCGAAGCTTCGAGACGTGGCAAAATTAGGGAAGCTAGCTCCTAGACGTCTAAAATTAAGATTAATCGAGTTAGTAAATTTTGAATATCGTATAAATAAATGAAAATAAAACAAAATCTTGATAATATTGTCTTAATTCCATCTTATTATTATTATTATTATTATTATTATTATTATTAATTTTAACATATGAACTTTTTGGTGCATGAAGGTGCAATTAGAATTTCAACAGCAGATATTGGCTCAAGTCTTCTGCTTGATTCCTTCTATGGGGTAGGTTCTTAAAATTTTGCATTGGTCGTTTGCTTGATTGAAAGGACTGATGCAATTATATTTTTTTGGTTCTCGCCACGTAAATAGTATATTTTAGAGTCTGTTCTTCAAAATATTTTACTTGTTCCTTAGCTTAGGAATGGGGGAATCCGAACATCAATCAAATAGGTTAACTCGATATGTGACATTATTCACTTTCAGAATTAACTATTGTTGTAAAAGTTATTGAAATATAATCACGATAATTCTTCACAAGTTGAGGCGTAGGTGTATCCTGAAGAGTATTTCACTCGGTTTAAATTATTGGAATATTGCCAAAAAATTCAGCAAGCTCTAT
>NW_025882718.1:0-3019 GCF_002878395.1 Capsicum annuum
TTTTTCACCAAATGCATCATCATCCACCATTGTAATATAAGGTTGCAGCCTTGAAAGAAATAATTCTCGACTTGACATCTTCCCAAAGAGCGATATATGTCGGTGACAATCATGGGGGCTAAGTTGTGGAATACTTTTTTGGAATTGTATTCCATTCCAAAGAAGAGTGCATGGGTCATTGTGACAACCCTCGGATGAATTATGCCATTTTTCCCCTACGGGAACACCATGGTTCCAAGTAGGCCTACCGCGAATGCAAAAGATCTCGTTTCCTTCCATCTTGCTTCCGACTCTAATTTATGCCCAAATTTGTGAAAAGAGTTAAATCTTTTGAACCGACGATACAACTCATGAAAAGTGATATTTGCTCCATCCCGTTCTCCTAGCCAGGTGTCGTCATCAGTTAAAAATGCTTCCTTGATCTTCTGACGATCCCACACATCCAGGACTAAAATATTCTTACCCGGTGTCTCCTTTCTCTTAAAACACATTTTTGTACTCTCGTAGTAAATCAATACCTCTTTAATAGTGGGGGTCAATTCAACATCCCCAAAGTGAAATACCATGTTCTGATCATCCCAAAAAGTTGTTAGTACATGGATCATTTCAGGCCAAGCATCCATCTCGATCAAAGAAGGAAGATGCCCAATGTCTGTTCTAACAATCTTTCTCTCTTCTGTACCCATGTAATCCCACCACATTTTTAGGTAATCGTCGGGTTTGGGGACCATCTTGAACTTTTCATGAGAATGCAATTGAACCATATCTACATAAAAGAAGACAAAATAAGTCTTTCCCCGACCCCAAATGATAATGGATTGAATTTAGACAAGCATATATTTCTTCAACACATAAGCATGGTTCGTCTGTGATTGACTCGGGGTCAAATAGACATAGGGCAGGTTTTCTAATGGGCCCAATACCCCGCTCGGATATTGGGTCGTCCTAGGAACATACCTAAAATAGGGTTTTGGTTTCGTTCCATCCTCGGTGTCTAGAGTGGGCTTGGACACTGGTTCTCAAGCGGACAACTTAAGTTTGAAAATACAAACAGCGTTAGATGACTCACGTACTGATAAGTTGTTCATATTTCCAACATATTTTGGAATTGAACAACAAGGGCTGAGACATCTGCGAAACCCCAAAACAGTTTATAAGATGCAGGAAATATCATGAGATGCAATAATTAAACTTTACATAATTGAAACACATAAATAGTTAATCAAAGATGAAATAAAACATTTGCTTAGAACCTAGTTAGGTCCTCAGCAGAGTCGTCATTTCTGTTTTGCGGAGAAATTTTGACTTTTTGAGAGTCGCCACTTAATTTTGAAAAGGAATTAAGAAACCTTTATAAAGTACTTCAAACGATTCAAAATAGGGAAATCATTTGAGTTAAGAAATTCTGAGTAAGCGGTTCCTATTAACATTTTAGGAAGGTGTTAGGCACCTAAAATGTCTGCTAACTTGCGATTATCCGGATTGTTTGAAAACGTCTTTGATTAACTTTCTAAAATTTGATTTATCGAAAAATGGTTGACTTTTAGAAATACTTTGAAAGTTTGCAAAAGTTAATTTTTAGCGAATTCGTTAGGGGATTTGACTAGGTTCGCAAAAAAGGCATGCAAAACAAATAATCAAAAAAAAGGGGAAGGGAGGAGAATTAGTGATTTAGGCTTTGAAGCCCAAATTGCTAAACCTGTCCTAATCTAGTTGGTTTTTCAACCCATTTCTCCTTTCACCTGTCCTATTTCTATATTTTCGGGCCCTTTGGCTCGAGTTTTTGCTTCACCTGCATTAAGTACAACTTTGGCTTCATGGCCCGAATAAATGAATAAATAAATAAATAAACTAGTAAATAAAACGATGAAGGAAACTTTTGACGCCTCTTAACCTCTCCAAACGTAGGCCTTTAATCGCCTTTTAACCGCTCCAAACGTAGGGCTTTAATATATTGTCCTTCCCTAACTCCACATGTTCATGTGCCAAGGGATCACTTTTGAGCTTAGAACCTCGGGCTTGGCCCTGAGATGGGCCTCACTGGCCCCATTAAGGAATGCAAAGGAAAAGGGTCCGTTTGGACTCCAGGTGAATTCATGCGGAGGAAAGAAAAAATATATATGAGTTAATAAGCATTCAAATATTTAGATAATAAAGAAAATTAAGAAAATTTAAAGCTTTCCAGAGTCACTACTTCTATCATCAAGTATGAAGGAGAAACTGGCTACAAGATTAATGAACTTACGACATGTAACTAATTTTGAACCTTTAATATGGGAATCAAAGAGAGCACAATATATCAAACCCTAGTAATTTTGCATGGAAATGTGCATATACATGAAACAATTCCAGTGAAGGGATTCAGTTTTCCTAACCTAATGTAATGATCATTAAGTGAAAGCGTTGGATATATAAAAAAAAAGTTCCACTTGTCACAGTATAAAGATGTTACAACATTTATTAAGGGACCTTGCATTAATAGTAAGTCACAATCGATGCCTTTTGTGACCAACTAATAGGTTCAGGTGCTTACTAATGATAAGGAATACACAGAAAACTAAGAAAATTTTAACAACTGGCAATGTCACTTGAAATACAAAACTAAAGGGCAGAAGGTAATTCCCCAAAATGGATACTTAAATTTATGCAACAGATGAATCAAAGTACGTTCGTTTCAACTCTTTCCCTATATGTTGGACAATATACAAGACAATCCGACTAACAAAAACAAGAAAGGTCTCACTCAGATCAAGAACACTATCCATTTCCGATACTAAAAATCGAAATTCAGTGAAGCACTTCGAATAAACCAATTTATACCAAACTATATGATACTCTTATGTTATTAGGGACAGGAGAACACGGGTTGCGATCTTTTTTGGGAACTTCGTACCTAAAACATAAGCACGCGATTTAAGAAATTGATTGAAACGCATAAAAGAAACAAAATTGACCTATAAATCCAATTTCCACTGTCAATAGGTATTCACAGGGACATACGACAGTGACGCTCCATTTC
>NW_025882719.1:0-2067 GCF_002878395.1 Capsicum annuum
ATCACAACTCTAACAGATAAAGTGTACGCATTCGACACCACCACTTCAAATAAATTAAAAATAATAATTTTATCAGATACCAACAAACTACTCTTATTAAGAAAATAAATAAAGCAATTAAATTTAATGTTGGTTGGTTGTCGACCCATTTTTTAACCTATTTCACTCAATTCATTTTAAACCATGTACGTTCTAAGCGAATCAATAATTAATCCATTTTATCAACTCAATTTTTTTTAATTTTTCACTCCGTAATCAGTATCTACACTCAAGAAATTCCACATTAAAAAATAAAATTTTTTCTAATGAAAGCGATTCTATATGCAGAGGAACTCTAATCCAAAATCTCTTAGTATTAAAATTGAATAAGTACTTATCACTCGACCATATTCGTCGCGATTATCAACTCAATTTAGTCCATCCAGCCTTTTGACTATTAGGGTGGAAGTGAAATTAATAATAGGTGCAGAGAATATAGTCAAAGTAACACACGTGAGGTAGTACAATCTCTTGATTGGGCCATTTTGATTGGTCGATGTACAATCATTTATCCCCATTGTCTGGCGTCGCAAACAGAATTTGACACATCATACGATATATATATATATACTCTCTCCATTTTATATTAGTGGACCTTTATTGACTTGACAAATTCATTTAGAAAATATTAATTAGGAATTTTATTTTATCAAATCAGCCTTATTAATTATGCTTTGAAAATATACTTTAAATAAATACACTTTGTTTAGTCATTTAATATTAAGGATAATATTGAAAGAATATAATAAAATCCTCTTGATTTCATCAAAGAGACAACTAAATTGAAATAAATATTTTTAGAAAAAGGACCAACTAAAACGAAACGGAACAAAGGGAGTATATTATACTATGCTCTTCCACATAGTCAAACGTGACTGTGATCATACAATTTCCACGTGTAATTTAGATAACGCCAAACTTCTTCATATGAAAAAAAATAAAAAACGTCTTCACCTTATTTAAAGATTATTTTATTAAATATTATTAATTTTTTAATACTTAGATGACCCATCATAATTAATTAGGAGCGATATTTAGTAAAATTATGATTGAAACAGCTGCAACAAACATGTCATAAACACATATTTTTCTTGTTTTAATTAAGTATTATTAATATGCTAATATATAAATGACTTATAATAATTAATTAGGGGTGATATAGTAAAATCATGGCGAAGTTCTTGAAGCAGCCATGTCAAACCAATGTTTTAATTAAATATTAAGAATTTTTTAATACATAATGACTTATAATAATTAATTAAGGGTGATACGGTAAAATCAAGGTTGAAGGAGGTCAACTTAATTTAATAAATCAAAAGTTAATTTATCATTTTATGTTTATTTTATTTTTTTAGAATATTATTAAATTTTTAACACTTAGATGACTCATAATAATTAATTATGAGCGATATTTAGCAAATTATGATTGAAGCAGCTGCAACAGACATGCCATTTATTTTTTTTAATTAAATATAGTATTAACTTTTTAATACATAAATGACTTATAATAATTAATTAGGAATGATATAGTAAAATTACGGTTAAAACAGCTGAAACAAACATCATAAATATCTACTTTTTAATTAAATATTATTAATTTTAATATATAAATAATTTATAATAATTAATTAGGGGTAATATAATAAAAAATATTATTAATTCTAATATATGATTGACTTATAATAATTAATTAAAAATAATATAATCAATTACAACGAAATTAGGAATAATACAGTAAATAACGTAACAGCCGATAGAAATCAACGCTTCTATTATATAGAAAAGAAAAATGATGATTTCTCATAAGTAATTTGATGGGTATATTATATATGCCCTTTTGACTTTTGTCCAGCAAATCAGATGAGTTGAGAAAATGTGCACTTTCATAATTTTCGTGTAGTAACAAGTAAACAGTCTTGGTTAAATCCAATTAAATCATCATCAAAAGTACAACAACAGAATGAAGTGTGCACGAAATAGTTCTTTTTGAAAAAAGATGCCACGTACATACATATCACCTAGACATAA
>NW_025882720.1:0-501 GCF_002878395.1 Capsicum annuum
TAGTTGCTCTATATTAGGAGGAATTGCTATCCTAGGACTAGTTGTGACTTGTTCGACATTTAATAGTTGATTTAGAGTTCGTGTTCGATTTTTTATTTGAGTATAGCCTATGAAGGGTGTGATGAGGTTCGGGAGGAAGGGCAAGCTCAACCCTAGATATATCGGTCCTTTTGTGATTTTTTACACAGTTGATGAGGTGGATTATGAGTTAGCCTTACCTCTAAATTTTGTTGTTATTTATTCAGTCTTTCATGTTTCTATGTTGCAGTGACACATTCTTGATCTGTATCATGTGCTTAGATGGAAATCACTCCAGTTAGATGAGCGATTGACCTTCATAGAGGAGCCGGTGCTCATTTTGGCTAGTGATGTTAGACGGTTGCGCACTGGGGAGATTCTTGTAGTTAATGTTTAGTGGAGACAGCATCCAGTGGATGAGGCCTCTTGGGAGATTGAGAGCTAGATGTGAACCCAGTATCCTCACCTAGTAAAACTTCAGGT
>NW_025882720.1:601-4996 GCF_002878395.1 Capsicum annuum
TAGGACTAGTTGTGACTTGTTCGACATTTAATAGTGGATTTAGAGTTTGTGTTCGAGTTTTTATTTGAGTATAGCCCATGAAGGGTGTGATGAGGTTCGGGAGAAAGGAAAAGCTCAACCCTAGATATATCGGTCCTTTTGTGATTTTTTACACAGTTGATGAGGTGGATTATGAGTTAGCCTTACCTCTAAATTTTGTTGTTATTTATTCAGTCTTTCATGTTTCTATGTTGCAGTGACACATTCTTGATCTGTATCATGTGCTTAGATGGAAATCACTCCAGTTAGATGAACGATTGACCTTCATAGAGGAGCCGGTGCTCATTTTGGCTAGTGATGTTAGACGGTTGCGCACTGGGGAGATTCTTGTAGTTAATGTTTAGTGGAGACAGCATCCAGTGGATGAGGCCTCTTGGGAGATTGAGAGCTAGATGTGAACCCAGTATCCTCACCTAGTAAAACTTCAGGTATATCCTAATCATTAACTTTTGCAGATGAAAGTTTATTTAGTAGTGGATATTGTAATAATCCTTTAGGTTATTTTTCATATTTTCACTTATTTTTTCCATTAGAGCTTCTCTATAGCCTCCCCAAGTCATTTATGACTTGCTGGAACTGACAGTTTGGTTACCGGGCAGTTCGTTTAGGTTTTAAAGCCAATTCCTTATTTAGAAGTCTTAGCTGGTTCCAAAAAACCATCGAGTGAAAACTTCAATCAAATGACCTTGAATGCAAATTCTGACTATTTCAGTAGCTCCGAAATATCGATTTTAGACTAAAAGGACTCTTGGTTTGGTCCCAAGGCACCTATTGGTCAAAAAATTAAGAAAACAGAAATGAGTGTAGGACCTACATTTCATTGAAACAACCTTGAATGGAAATTTTGACTGCGGTATTGAGTATGGAACATTTAATTTGATATGGTAACATAGTTTTTTTGCCTATACAGGATTCTGGATAAATCCCGAGGGTTTGGCAGATACGTAAAAAAATTTCACTAGTAAGTACCGCGATCGCGACACTTTAAGTCACGAATGTGAAATCTTGGATAGACCACCAGTTTTGCAACCTTAGTCACGATTGTGACTTCTCTTTTTGGTGCCCTGTACTGCGATCGCGATGGTCGGGTTGCGATAGCGACACCCGAGTACCTGATGTGGGTATAAATAGACCCTTTTGCACGATTTTGCCGATTCTTTATCCACTTTCTTGAGAGATAAAATCCTAATTAGAGAGATAGCTTAAAATTAATTCTTATGGGTGATTTGGGGACTAGGCTAATGCTTGATTACACGATTATCTACCAATTTGAGATAAGATTTCACCCTTTTAGCCTCAAATTTGGTCGGAATTCATTTATTTTTTAGGGTAATGATTCCTTAAGCATGTGAGAATGTTGGGTTCTATAAGTGGGACTCATATGGAATTTTGACGCGATTTTGGACCCAAAGTCAATGGTGCAATATGAGTATCATTATTCTCATATTGATGAGTAGAATGTATTTTGATATGTTGGCATATTGAGGAATCTTCTCGAAACGGAAAAATGGTGATTTAGCAAATCTTGTGAGCTTTCTTTGGTGCCCAGGTAGGCCAGATTTTATCCCTTGTTAGATTGAGCTAATTCATAGTATGTTTATGATATTGTGTTAGATTTGGGATGAGCCTTAGGTGTTGGTGTGATAAATTACAATACTTGGGATTAGTTGGATCATTTAGTCTATTTTGGATACCGCTTTAGGGCATGATTAACTTAGTTATTCCTATCTTAGGTGAAATTAACCTTTTAGGCTTTTGTTAGGGTGGAATTACCTTAGTTACTCCATTAATGAGAAGATTTCCTTAGTTACTTGAGTTTAGGATGGAACTTGCCTGAATTACCAATACCTTAGATGAACTTGACTTAGTTGCTCTATATTAGGAGTAATTGATATCCTAGAGCTAGTTGTGGATTGTTTAACATTTAATAGTGGATTCAGAATTCTTAGCCTAGTTCGGGGTATACCTTGCTTGGTAAATGATTTCGAGAAATTAGAAATAGGCTCTTCGACCCACCTTAGGCTAAGACTTGTGATAGTTATTGAAGGCCCTTGATACACTTGGGAACACCTAGAAAGATGGTTATTTTGATGATATTTAGATGACTTGTTACTTTTTGGTTATGATGGATGCCTTTGAAGGTGATGCTTAACGAGTATGTTATGAATGTATTATTGATTTAGCTTATGTCATTGATGAAATATTGAATATGCTACTAGTTTGGCTATGGATTAGGCTACCGAATATACTATTGAATAAGCCCTTGATTACATATTTGCTAAGCCATAAATTATGCTATTGATTGAGCCAACAAATGAGCTATTAACTACGCTAGTGATTATGGTCATCGATAATTTAGTATTTATGCCCTTATTCATGCTAGAGGCCATTCTTATTGACTACATGGGTGATTAAGCCATTGATTATGCTATAAATAGACTATAGATTACGCCATGGATTATATATTGTCCAAGCTAATGATGAGTTATCTATTATGCTATGTTAAGCCATTAATTAAACTATTGATAAGTTATTGCCTATCCTTGATAGTACATATTGATTATGTTAGCTATATAGTATTTTTTTCTCCTTTTATTTTACTATAAAGAGAACGGTTTTACTATAAAAAGTATCACTTCTTATATTTGAATATAGGTTCATCCAAAAGCAAAGGTATTAGAGAGATCACCACTAGACTTTTCAGAACTTTGTACAACACTCTTTAAGAGTTCTACTGCAACAGGCATTCATGGTTGGAGTTCAAGTTGTACAACTCCACGACCTGGTGCCTTTTCTGCTAATATAGATCTTAATGATTGACAAGATATAGCCGATGAAAAAACTGAAGAAGCTTCTAAAGATTTTCCATCTCAATCTTCAATTTCAATTGAAAAAAAAGAATTTGGTAAAGAAAAGAAAAAAACATCATCCTAATTGGAAATTGATGAGAAAATAAGTACCGCATTAGAATTATTAATTAATAAAAATAGTGCACCTGAAGTTGAGGAATGTATGAAAAAGTTAGATGGACTTGGATGGGGAGATCCATTGTACTCTGCAACTGTTAATATACTCTGTGAAAGTGATAGCTATCGAAAAGTATGGATGAAACTAACAGAGACTGATAAATTAGAGAATTGGGTTAAAGTCATGGGGAAAATGGATATTCTTTAATTTTGTGAATTCTAGTATATTTATTAGATGTAGAGATTTCTAAAAATCTAGTTTTTATGTTATTTAGTTAGTTTTTATAATAATTTTTGAAACTTTGTAATGCTATATGTGATGCTTATGAAACATGTTTGTTGGTGAACTACATTGTTTTTATGTTTTGTTATGTTTGAGGAGTATAAAATTTTTATAATCACTTTGTTATTGTTATATGTAATTCCTGATCTTGCAAAATATGTAGCTAGTTGTGCTTATTATTGTGCATTATTTTTTTATTTGTAGAACAGATTCGACATGGATATTGATGATAAAATATTATTGTTGATGAGCTTATATTAGCAAAGAAAATATTATAGACTCACAGATGATCAAAGAAATAAAGATTTAACATCATCTTTATCTGGTCAAAAATATACATTAGATTATTGTCTGGTTCTAATAGACAATGTATAGAATTGATGAACATGTCACGTGATGCATATGTTCGGCTATGTCAACATTTTAAACAAAATGGATGGCTCACTGATAGCAAACATATATCTGTTGAAGAAAAGATAGCAATGTTTTTAACTATTATAGGACATAATGAGAGCTACGTCGTTATTAAGAGAAGATTTCAGCATTCTTCGCAAACGGTGCACAAGTATTTTCATGTGGTTCTTGAGGCAATGATGAAATTTGCAAAAGAGATGATTGCACCTACAACATTTGATTTGAATATGGATATTCCTGGTTCTCATAATAAGAGGTGGTGAAGAATATTTAAGGTACTATTTTTAAATTATTATTATAGAATTTTAGAGGAAAAAAAATTTCACTATGTTGACACAAATATATAAATTGACAGGGAACAATAAGTGCACTAGACGGGACATTAGTACACGCTGTTGTCCCTACTAATTAATAAATTATTTATAGAGAAAGAGGAAAACGTAAATGCTATTAGAATGTTCTGGCAATATGTGACTTTGATATGGTCTTCACTTATGTTTAAGTTGGATGGGAAGGGGTAGCATATGATGCGCGAGTTCTAACAGAAGTTGTATCTAATCCAGATAATGGCTTTCCATTTCCTCCATCTAGTAAGTAATAAAGTTTAAATGATTAAAACAATTATTTAGCCTTTCAATATGATAAATTAACTTTTTTATTTTAACGTCAGATAAATATTATCTATGTGATGCA
>NW_025882721.1:0-1430 GCF_002878395.1 Capsicum annuum
AAAATATACATAGAAAATCATAATTAGTAGCAATTAATATGAAAAATAAGCAAGCTATTGCTAATAACAAGTTAAAATATGTTGTTATTATATATAAAGATTTTTTATACGGTTAATGTGTATAAGTTGAATTAATATAAAATTAATACATACAAATATCTTATTATTAATCGGATTAATAAAGAGTAGATAAATTTTGAATGAAAATCAAAATATGTTGAAAACTTTTTTTTTTTTTTTATGCATTTAGTCGAGAAGTGGGAAGAATTTTCTTTTTAAAAAAGTGTAGAACTTATATAGCTGTGTGCGAAAAAATCGGAAGTTCTATATTATTATTATTATTATTATTTTGGTGCATCATATCATTCCATTTTGGAATTAACATGTACATACAAATTAATAGTAAGAATGTGTATGTCTCCAAGTGAATTGATTCCGATTGAATGGAGGATTTATTAAAAATAATCCCTCTACTCCATAAAGGTAGAGAAAAGATTTGTCTATCCTTCTTAGACTCTATTTATTATATAAAAATTAAATCATATTTGTTCTTTGATGTTGGATCTATACCATAAGAAAAAAATCAAGCTACATGATTCTATATGAAACTTGATTTTCTTCCTACAAAGATTTTCCAAACATTTACTCGATTTAGAAAGGTTGGAGAAATAAAAATATCACAAATTCGAAGAGAGATCATACAAATTGCCAAAGAGAACCAAACAAAGTAAAAAAGTAAATTTTTAAATCATTTTACAAGTTTCTATTTGATCTAAAGATTTTTTTCATGTTCATTTTTCGAATAGTTATCGGACAAGTTGATTAGAATTATTTATTAAGGTTGTGGAAGACAATAAAAATAAAAACAAGGGAAAAAAACTTAAGATGATCATAAATTTTTTAGTTTCTTTTACTTGATCGATAGGATATTGAATAAAAAAAGGTATGTCATTGAAGGGGAGAAAATTACCATAGGTTGAAGATGAGGAAGCAAAGTTTGAAGCTCCTCAAACATGTTTCGCATCCTCTTCCTTCTTTCTCTGTCCATCCTTATGTGCAGCTCATGACCTAATTCTCTTCCTCCATCTCCATTCGCCCCAGACTTTGGTTCACCACTTTCATTAGTGCCCTTCTTTTCATTGGATCGACATCTTTTTTTACCACCAAGACTCGCTTTGCCTACCTCTTTAACAGCTGTCAGTTCCTGACAAGTATTAGACCTATTCGGATCTGGCAACTTTTCACCCACAAATTCTACACCGCTCCCAACTAGTTGGTTATTGTCGGAGTTCAAAAATGACCACACTTCATCATTTTTCCATATCAAAAAATCATTCTCGCCGCCTTCATTCATCTTTTTTTCTTTGTTCAGATGGTATGATAGTCTACCCTAAGTTACGTCTTTATATAGAGGTTTTTTTTTCGGAGGG